>NC_092499.1:153017881-153320912 GCF_047511675.1 Marmota flaviventris
GATCATGGGGACTTCCTCCTCATAAATGTATTAATGTCTTTCTAATGTCTTTCTTGAGAGACTAGGTTAGACCTCTTGAGATTGGATTAGGTCTTGAGTGAATTGAGTCTCATGGGATTGGATTAATTACTGTGAGCACAGTTGTTAAAAAGCAAGGTTACCCCTGGTGTTTTATCTCATCTGCATGTGTCTATTTGTCACTCTCTAACATGCTCCCACCATTGTTATGTCATCCACCATGAGGTCCTCACCAGAAGCCAAACAGATGCCAGCACCATGTTCTTGGACCTCTAGAACTGTGAGATAAATAAATCTCTTTTCCTTATAAAGCATGCAGTCTCAAGTATTTGTTATAGCAACACAAAGGGCTCTTAGACCATAGGGTTATACATCTAGACTCTTGTTTGGTTGGTTAAAATTACTTAATATCCCTGTAAAAAACTGTATTTTCTAAAGATGCCCATATCTTTTCTAAAGATATTTGAATATCTTTGGTCACATTTATTTTTAAGTTTGCCCAGTTCCTTGGCCACTTCAGGATATGAAGTTTTCTTACAGGTCAGAAAGTATGTTTTAGTGATGCTGTTGGGCATCACACATAGGGGATGAGCCCACTCTATGAAGGGCCATGCTGGCTGCTGGTACATGTTGTTGTTATCACCAACAACAACCAACAGTTCTTATCACCAAGCCCACTCTATGAAGGGCCATGCTGGCTGCTGGTACAGTTGTTGTTGTCACCAACAACAACAACCAACAGTTGTTATCACCAAGCCAACTCTATGAAGGGCCATGCTGGCTGCTGGTACAGTTGTTGTTATCACCAACAACAACAACCAACAGTTGTTATCACCAACCCTGCCAGATCCTGTGGTCTGGCAGGGTTGGTGATAACCACAAACATCAGTAGTGCTAAGGGGTGCTATGATACAGTGATCTGCAGTGTATGTAGAAGAACATCAAAGAAGTGGATGGCTATTGCTGAACTGAGAACTAAAGGAACATCAAAAAATGAGCATAACCTAGAACTGGCAAAAGACTGGGTGTGTTCCCAGAATACACTAGACTAGGTCAATGTGCTTGGACCTCAGGCACAAAGTAAGTTCACAAATTCAGGGACAAGCCAAACTGGGCAAGGTCCTGTGGTCACATGTAGATGCTAGAATTTACAGGGCTGTGGGAGGCCCAAAAGGTATTGAGCAGGGACGGGGAGGGCCTACCTAGGTGTATTGAGAAACAATGTGGGGACTGGGCCAGGGTGGCTTCCAGTGCAGGCCAGGTGGAAGGTGATGACAATATCCTGGCAGGAGGCTTGAGGGTCTGGAGGAGGCAATGGTAGACTGGTGGTGATGACAGAAAAAAAGGAAATTTTGGAAATGACTCCTCATGACTTCATGACCCATAGGCCGTGAAGAGAAAGTAAGATGTTAAACATGACTCCACAATCTCTGAACATCTCTTTATTGAAGAAGGTATTTCCAGGAAGGGGGAGCAGGAAGAGAGGCATGGCTGATATAATCAGCTCCCTTTGGGTCATGAGGATATGTCACTCCAGCAATTGGCAGAATAACCTGGGACCCAGAAGAAAGTTCTGAGCTGGAGAGGTAACTCTGGGACCTGCACAGAGTTTTTAACTGGGACTTAAAGTTATGGGAATTGAGACCACCCACCCTACAAGAGCTGATTTAAAAAGGAATATTTCTCAGGGTTGAGCTTTCAAGAACACTAACATTTAAAGATTAGGTGGAGAAGGAAATACTAAGAACCAGGAAGATAGATGGGAAAGGGATGGTTATTGAGCTGGGCAGAAACTTAAAAGCTATGACACTCTGGAAAACAAGGGAGAATAATGCTTAAAGATGAGGAACACAAGGGCAGAATTCCCCAGCTACCATAAACCAGAGAAGGAGACACAAGCTTAACACTAATTCTTGCTCCTAGAGGAGTGTAAGGGGATGATGTCCCCACCACTTAAGGAAATAAATTTTAATGCTATGCAAGAATTCTAAAGCATAGATTCCATACATAAGATCAGGACTATTTCCACAACTATTCTAAAATAGATTTTTTTTTTGCCTTTTGAAAACAATGGTAGTTATAAGTGCCAATGCCTTCACAGAAATCAAGGTGGTGTCAAATTCTACCTGTAGTCTTCATATTCTTCACCACCAGACACTCAAGAGTTACAAAAGCTCAAACTAAAAAACAGAAAGCAGTTTAACTTATGAACATCCTTGAGGAAACAGTAAAAAGTGTCGGTTGTATTAACTGCAAACCTTGGGAGCAAGTATTCCTGATTTTCTAAGTATAGGTTGAGCATCTCTAATCCAAAAACCCAAAACTTCTTATACACCAACAGAGTGCCACCAGTGGAAAATTCCACACCTGACCTCATGTTAAGGATAGCAGTCAAAATTCAGGCATACTAAAGATCCTGTACAAAATTACCTCCAGGCTGTGTATATAAGATGTATATGAAACATAAATGAATTTCATGTTTAGACTTAGGTCCCATCCCCAAGATATCTTATTATGTATGTGTACATATTCTAAAATAAAAAAAAAACAAATTCAAAATTTGATACATTTCTTGTCCTAAACAAATGGGATAATGGATATTCAATCTGTACTGTATTTTTGCTGTCTGCCAGAGTGATGAAGGTCTTGAGACAGAGCATCCTTGTGACTGTCTGTCAGGCATCCTAAATTAGCTGCATTTCTATGGAACACCATTGTCACCTGAAAGAATGATCAACTGACTGACAAACTATGGATATTTGATGTAGGTGTTTGGCATGCATTCTCTTGAAAATGAATGGAGTAAGTATATCACTTCAAAGGAACTCTGACAGTATTTTATTTGAGCTTTCCACTGAAAATTCTTGAAGGCACTACTGGGAGTACTAATGACCTTTCTGACAAGATTGGTAATATTAAAGATATTATTTTCTGACAGTGTAAAATGAAATATGACAATACATAACTCAGTGAACTAATATTTTACCAATGACCAGTGTAACATCTTACTAGTCATATGTAGGCAAGCACAAGGAAGGTTCTAGGACTGTAATGTAAGACAGCAGGAAAACTCATTGATATTTCAGATTCCACAGACAACTAAATTTTAAGAAAATACCACTTGTCAAATTCAGGTATAACATTAAAGAGTATCCACAAATTATTTGAAAAGAAATAGAGTTACTTTCAATTAGGTAGAGGGAAATGAAGGGAGGGGGTATGGGGGTAGGAAGGGTAGTAGAATTAATTAGACATCACTCTATGTATATATATAAAATATATCCAGTTGGGTTCTACATCATGTATAACCAGAAGAAAGAGAAATTATTCTCCATTATATATGATGTATCCAAGTGTATTCTTCTGCCATGTATAACTAATTAAAACAAATAAAACATTTTTAAGAAGGCAGTTGAAATACTTTATAAAGTCCTTTTCCAGCTACATCCCTGTGTGGAGTCAGATGCATCTCATTCTTCAACTGAAATAATATATCTCAACCAATGTTGATGGAATGTAGACACAGATATTGATAGGGGACACACAGATCCAAGTGGTGGGAACAACAAGGTTAAGGGAATAATTCTACAGAATGAGCTGACTGAGCTGACCCCCACATACTTTCTTTTCCAAGAAGCAATTTACCTGCAGTACTACCTGGCCTAAGTGTACAGGATATGACACATTCCTCAGCAAACTACCTGTTATCTGCAGGAGAAGCAGGCCTGAAATAATATTAATCAGAAGAACCCAAGTCACCCTGGAGGGGGAGACTTTTGTGACCCTTTTCACAGACCAGGTCCCAAAACTCAGGGAGATAAAGATAATTCCTCCTAACCATGAAATCTGTAAGAATTTATGATTAAGAATCCAGTTAGAACCAGTAAGTATGGGTCAAAGGAACCTAAAGTTGTCATGGTAGTGGGGACTTGAAAGTCTGATGTCATCCTGCTATCAGTCAAAATTGACAAGGTGGACCTGGGTCTGATTCTCTGGAAACTTCTATGGGATCCCCAATAAAACTGGAGTACCCAAGATACACACTGTCTCTCTCCTCTCTGAGAGGCCCATTTCTTCCCTTTTCTTATCCCTTCAGTAAACTTATGCCTGTTAACTCTGAGCGACATGTCTGAAATCTTTCTGACTTAATCATAAGAATCAGGGTTTTAAAGGGTGGGGGTATCTTCATGGAAGAAAAGAAATGGCAGCAGCAGTTGTAGATGATTCTTCTGTGTTTCCATAAAGAAGGTAGTGGAGGCAGGTGGAGTCAGGATGGGTGTGCAGGAATTAGGCAGTTTCAGCTTGGACAAGGTAGACTCCATTCACCTGCACTGATCTCTTAGGTAAGTGCACAGAGACATCACGTGTGTATGAAATAGTTAATCCCTATAAGTATGTATGTGCACCTTTTTTTTAGCTGAGTCTTTCCAAATTTTTAGTAAGCTTATGGGGCACTTTGAAAATTTTTGTAAATTCTAATCTATATATCTTTTCATTTGAAATTTTTCCCATTCCTTTCTGTTTAGAAATGACTTTCCTCACCCCAAGTTTGTAGTAATCTCTTTTTTTTTTAATGAAAGAGGAAAAGAAAAAATAAGTGTGTGCCATTTCTAGACCCAACCCCTGGAATACCTCACATATCTTCTTTCATGACCTTTTCCCATACTGTAGTGGAAGGGCAATGTGGGTCATCCTGGCCACCTTAAAAGACATCAGAGGCAATGCCCCTAAGAGGTTTGTGTCCTGCTTAACTCTGCCCCCAACCTTGGGCATCTACTCCAGACTGATATGCCTGTTGCATTTTAGTCAAGGCAAGAGGCTTGTTCCTTGGACCTGTTTGGAAAACAGTTATAAGCCTGACCTATGTAAACCATGTATTAGCCATGTGACTTTGGACAAATGAAACACTCACATTATGACTCAGTTTCTTTATCTAAAACAATGGGAGTTTCACTCTCCTAATAAGATTCGTTATAGGAGTAAGTGATACATGTTAAGAACAAGAAATAGGACTGGATATGTAACAAGCACTAAGTCAATATTAACTTATTGTTTATATGTTATTATCTATCAGAGCAAGTTCTCCATCCACAGTGGATGTTGCCAAATCTTCCTGGGCATTTCAGGCAAAGAATACTGAGGTATGGTCAGGATATCTTTTTACTGGAATCTCTTCTTATAAGCCAGGCTGAGGGGTATGTGTACGTGGATGGGGAGAGACTGACTGAGTGTGATCTGATAGGATATGGGTGCAGTGGGAGCCATAGGTGGTGTTTATGTGATGACTTCAAGAGCATGGTGCTCCTCTGCCATTACACCTCATAGTCACATGGGGTGGTTGCAGAGACTTGACCCTAGGAAGGAAGCCAGGCAGTGAGTTGTAGTATGGAGATTTTCAGCAAGAAGGTGCAGTCAATTTGATCTGGGATGGGTAGGTCTAGGTAAGCCTCCCTTTGAAGCTCTGAGTAGGCAGAACTGTGTCTCAGAATCATAGTTTCCCCAGGGCTCTAACCAGGAACCTTGTAGTCATATCACAGAGATTCTAGCCCCATTCCTCATTCCATCTTACTGTTCCATCTTACTTATATGAGCTTTGTTCTCAAAAAATAAAAGAACCACAAGGAAGATAGAATTTTTTTTTAACATCTAAAAGTCCACATCTACTCTGAATATGTTTCAGGTTCTCCAGTTCAGACACCCATGGGAACTGGCCCAATCTCCTAAGTCTAAAACCATGGCATAGAAAGATACATGTTACTCAGAGATGTGGCCATGATGGGGCTTTCTGGAAGCTGTATGAGTCTGTGATGCTGGGGAACTAACTGTCCAGTCTCAATTCTGGACCCTGGTATTTTAAGTCAGAAGTCATCATCTTACTGGAGCAAAGAAAGGAATGTTGATGACTGAGAGGCAAAAAAAAAAAATTGACTTCTTAAAGGAAAAGACAAGAAAATACCTGAGTCTTTAAGAGAAATGACAAGTTCTCCAAATTCAAAGTCAGGAACTAAATAGCTATGGGAAAGTGTTTACCTAATTTTTTAAAAATGAATCTCCTAGGAATTTCAAATGGAGGAAAATCCAATAACTGAGGAAAATGGAAGTTCTATAATCTAGGTGGCAGTCTTGGAATATCTGAGAGAATTTATACCCAATGAATGTTATTATTGTGAGAAAGGTTTCAGTGAACATCAATAACTTTATCAACATGAAAGCACATACACTGCTAACAAACACTTTGAATGTGACAAATGTGGGAAGTTTTACATTGAACACAGGTCTTGAAGTACACTAAAAATTCAAAATAATATGAATACTTTTGACTAATAACAATGCAAGAAGGCTTTTAGAAACAGCAGAAAATATCACACCTAGAGAAGTCATAGCAGTGGAAACTCCCTTCAATGAGTAGAATTTAGGGAACATTTTAAATATTGTTTGATACTTAATAGAAATAGGGAAGCTCATACTATCATAGGACCTTAGGAATATATCTCATGTGGGACATCCTCCAGTACTGGCCTGTATAGTTTGAATATGTTCCCCAAAAAAACATGTAGTGGAAACATAGCCCCCATGAAATAGTTTTGGGGAGGTGGAGCCTAATGAGAAGTAATTAGGTCATGAACATGGAGTAATGGAATAATGCTTCTATCATGAGAGTGGGTTTGTTATCAAAGAGGGGGTCTGACCCCCTTTAATCTTGACTCTCACCCTTTCTTGCCCTCACTACAATACAGCAAGAAGGCTTTCAAAAGATGCTAGCACCCAGATAGTGGACCTCACAGTCTCCAAAATTGTGAGGTAAGGAATTTTTGTTCATTATAAATTACCATCTCAGGTATTCTGTTATAGGAGAGCAAAATGGGCTATGACATGGCCCAAATCCTGTTAGCCCAAACGAACACTGAAGAATTTGAAAAGTGCTTTATATAACATGAAAAGCCTACTTTTATATAATGATCTTGTAATTGGATACTTTATAGAATACTTTCATAATTCTAAGTCATTTCACAATGCCAGATCCAGAATAACACTCAAGAATATAATTAATTTCCAAATAACTGGATGAATGAATAGATTCTCTTGAATTTGCCAGGTAAATTATCATATTGATTGCAAAGAGTAATAATTTTGTTTCTCTCTAATATTTATACTGTTTTTCCTTCCTTGTAAGAATGTATTAAAGTAAGCTTTTAGACACTGAAAAATATGCATAAGACTTTGCACTAATGTGCCTGGAGTATGATCACGCCAAAAGACTCTTTGGTCTACAAACCATAGGCACCCACATGAGTTAGCTTCAGCAAATGCAGGACAGATGCTCCAAGAATCAGGATAGATCTAGACTTTGCAATTGGGCAGAAATCACAGTCTACAATGCTGTGAGCTGCTCACATGGTCTTCTCTTGATTCTCATTTCTTTTATTATTTTCCATCCAAAACCTTTGATTGGCAAAGGCAATAGCCTATGTTCTATGGTATAGATTAAGCCACTCAATGACAGATCTGTCTTGAGGAACTATGTTCACATTTCCATCAAAGAATGCATCCCCCTTCAGGTGCCCCTCCTAGAGCCAATCACCCTCAGTCACATGTGGGGACTATAATGAACTCAACTTGACTCACCAATCAACTATAGGGGCAAGAGGAGAAGTGGACTACAGAGATGATTTTACAAACACTGCATCAATGTGAATGGAGGCGGGAAAGGGCAGCCTAGAAGAATGATATTGAAGTGGCCCTAAAGTTATCCACTGTGTTTAGCAAACACTGTAGTTTGCAGAGCTCTCATAGTTTATGAAGAGCTTACTCATATTACCTCAATTGCTTCATCCTTCATGGTAAGTTTCTTTTTAATGTTAATTTTTCACATGCATAGACTGCGGATTAAAGATACACAGTGATTTCCAAGGCTGTTGAACTGCTAAATGTAGGACCCAGACTCCAGATTCCACTTTTCCTTCAGTCTATCTGGCTATTGTTATAAGACAATTACCACAATCTTACACCCTGTTAGATCTCTGGCATCATTAATGTCTTGAAGAAGTTGATGTGATACTTTTCAGGGATGCGCTCTATTACACTAAGTGACAGATGCACAGAATGTCTACCAGCATTCACTGAAACAACTGAGAATATCTCCTCCAAGCCCATACCTTCTTCAGATAGAGGAGAAACCAGAAGAAACTGCCAGAATAGAGTCACATGTGCCTTCATGCTGAATCAAGTGACAATATCTGTTTCTTCCTATGCTGTGTTGCTCCCCAAAAGAGATAAAAATTTTCTAGAAACTGGAGAGTAATCCTCACCAAAACATTAATGTCATATATATTTTGAATACTACATGCTAATTTTAAAAATAAAAGAATGAAGGGGCTGGGAATATAGCTCAGTTGGTAGAGTGCTTGCCTCGCATACACAAAGCACTGGGTTCAATTCCCAGCACCTCAAAATAAATAAATAAATAAAATAATGAAGGCAGATCATTTCAACATAAATGGCCTAAAATGAGAAGGGCAAAACATTTGTCTTCCTCCATGATTTTGCTTCCTAAAAGTCAGATTCTTTCCATTTATAGTCCAGTGTCATCAAGACTCAACATCCTTTAACTGGTCTGAGATGAACTTTGCTCATGCTTGAATTCTGACCTCAACAGGGACCTATGCATTCAAAAGAAACAGGCATGTCTCTGCAAGAAAAACTGCAGTTTATACTTTCACTGAGGACCTTTTAGAATGGAGAGCCATGCCACACGATATGGTGAGTCTGCGTGGCCTCCTGAGTGCTATCTAGCTCTTCAAAGTCCCAATCTGAGTCAGCTGCCCCCAGTAGCAGGACACTCCTTGGACTCCAGTCCTCTCTCTTAAGACCCCCAGTAGAAGCCTGAAACTGCCAGTAGTACTAAACTCTCCATATACTATGACTTATCTTCTACATACATACCTGTAAGAAATTTTAATTTATAAATTAGGGACAGCAAGAGATCAACAATAACTAATAATAAAAATGGAACAATTATGGAAGTACTACAATAAAAGCTATGTGAAAGAGGTCTCAAAACATGGAATTCCCCATTTAATATTTTCAGACCATGGTTGACCTCAAGTAGAGGAAAACAATACTGCAAATAAGGGGAGGGGGCTAGTGTAAAAATTATCTGAGCCTCTTATTTTCTCCCACTTCTGAGATTCATCTGTCTCTCACCCTGACTGGCACAACTATTCTCTAGCACAGAGCAGCACAGGCCAGTGGCTAGGGAGAACCAATGGGGAAAAGGGGCAGAAAATACTGATCCTTATTATTCTCATCCCTGTCACAACTATATCAGCAATTAGAGATGAACAATCTTAAAGAAAGGCAAAAGTATAACTATGGAAAACATTGCTACATTTTAACCCACCAACCTGGCCCTTTTGACCAGTCTCCTTTGTCACTGCTTATGCAGTTATAGCTACAGGATGCCAGAGCAGAGAGACTTAATAATCAGTGCCCATCAAGTCCCAGGATTCTCAACAGCAGGGATAAAGGGCGAGGATACAATTTAAACTCCACAAAGCTGAATCTACCCCCAGACTTCAATATTCTGCCATGTGGAAATGTAGCCACTGTTGCCCTATGAAGTCAGTACTGGTGGAAGCAAGAACAAACAATAATGAACAGAGACCTCTGGTGTCATGGCCTTCACATATAGTGGGCAAGAGAATCCCTGGAGGGCCTGGGAAAACAGGGGGGCTGGGCTCATCTCCAGAGATCCTGGTTCAATAGGGCTCTGGGGAGGCCCCAAGAACATGCACTTCTGGCAAGATCCCAGGTAACGCTGATGCTTTGAGTCTAGGGACCACACTTTTGAGAACCACTGCTGTATCCCAAAGTTTTTATTTTGCAGATAAGAACACTGAGGCCCTCAAAGGAGAGGCCATGAGCTGGGGCTCAGGTTTCTTCACTCAAAGAATAAGAGGTTAAATTTTTAAAAAAGGAAGAAATAAACCAAACAGGAAATACAGGATAAAAGGAAGAGATGGAGGAACGAAGAGAGAAGGAGGAGAGGAGGGAGGAAAAAATAAAATAGATAATGTTATTGAAAAATAAAGCAAAAGTATCTCCCTGAAGCCTGAGGTTGCTGGGGAGGGCAGAGTTTGACATGGGATGAGAAGTTTCTGGGCTTGAAACTGGCCTATGGTCTCAGTTCTGGCACCTACAGGCAAGATGCCTTCCTCCAATGTCACAGCAGCAACTTAGAATTGTAACCAATTCCTGGATCCTGCAGACCCTGTGAACCCATCAGAGCTCAGTCCACTAACAGTGGCTTTGGTAGCTACAGATGCTGCCTCATGACAGGCCCCAGAGTCTGAAGGAGGGGCTATCCCCTCTATGGAACTGGGATGAAAATTTGATAATTGAGACACCTTCCCAGGGAGTTCATGGTAAAAATAACAGAAGGAGAGGCAGAGGTGTTGAGTTCTAGTCCCGACCTTTTAACCACCTGTCAACTTAGGTGAATCACCTGGTTCCTGGGAAATTGAATTGCATTAGATATAAGAAGTGGGTTGATGATTTTTCTGGAATTTTTCACATTTTCTGTTCTGTCATTCTACTTTGGTTTTGGGTTTCTTGCTACCTCCCTCTTTTTTGAATAGGAAGGTCCAAGAAATGATAACATTTCTGCTTCTAGTTGGTAGAATAGGAAAAGGTCAATGGAACAGATACTTGTAACACAGACATGTGACAAATGAGTAAAGGTGCCAAATGTCCCAGGCCAATGCAGGTATCTAAATGCCTTTCTATTCAGCTTTGTGTAGACTGGTCTGATGTGGGTTTCTGCAGTCAGCCACAAAGTTTATATCACTTAGCCTCCAAGAGCAGTCCATCCAGCTGGCCTCTCACTCCTCTGAAAACACTCCTTTAAGCCCCTCCTTTCTCGCTCAGTGCTCCCCAAACCCTACTGACAAATGTCATAGGATGCAGAACTCAGCCTGGGCTGCTCTTGTCTGGAATTACACTCTCCTAATGTACTGTAAATGGCAGCTGGATGATGCAGAGGAAGACCAGAGTCCTTCCCCCAGCTCTGATATCTTGTTAGAACCCTGGATTTCAACATTCAATTTCCTGCTTGACATTCCTACTAATTTCAAACCAAATGTTGCCCAACCAGGACTCTTGACTTCCTATTCCACACTCCCTCCAAATAGCTCCTCTTCCTTCCTTCTCAGCTTAATAAATGGCACAAGCATCTATCCAGCTTCTCAAGCTTCTAAGACTTCCTCTCTTCTCCTCAGCTCTCATATGCAATACCTGGAGAAAATCCAGAACATGTACCCTCCATCTCTCATCATCTCCCTGCCAACACTTCACCCACTAGATGACATCAGTTAACTGGGTGACTGAAAATGTCTACTGATATCTGTATGTCTACATTGTCTGCTAACAACTGACCCCTATACAGTAGCAAGGGTTTTTGTTTTTGTTGTTGTTGTTGTTGTTGTTATTTTTAAGCAGAAACAATTCCCCCATCTCTAATTTCTTTTTTTTTTTTGTATTTTATTTTTTATTTTTTATTGTTGGTTGTCCCGATCTCTAATTTCAAACCTCACAATTACTTTCCATTGCACTTGAGATCAAACCCAAATTCCATGGCCAGGTTCACAAGATCTCCACCTCTTCACCTGCTGGGGTCCTGCCTCTCCATGGCATCTTGAATCACCCCATCCCCCAACAAATATTGGTGGACCTTTATATTCCCCCTACTCAGGTTTTTGTTGTTCTTAGCCTAAGCCATACACTTTCCTAACCTCACATCTGCTGTTCCTCTTTCTGGCTCCCTATCTTCATTCTATTCTCACTCAAATATCTTTTTCTCTGAGACCTTTGCTTCTCCTCAGGCTAAAGCACCCTCAGTCTCCATCACACCACCCTGTTTTAGTTCTCTGCACAGAGATTATAATTACTAGATAATGTTCTTTGCTCTTGATATATTTATCCTGTTTTTCCCCACAAGCTTCTTAGGACTGCCCTCATCTCTATGTCCACTTCTTCAGACTCAGGGCCTAGAATGATGACTAAACCCCAGTGTAGCTCAGTAAACAGTCATTGGAACCTCCGTAACTGGGGAGTGACAGAGAGCCTTAGGGAGCAATTGTGTTTAATCCCCAGGCGCTGCAGAGGAGGGGATACAAGGTAGTAAAGGTTGTCCCAGCACCCCTGGGAATTGTAAGTACCCCTGTGAACTCCTGTCACTTAGTCATGCAGATTACCACCATTCCAAGTATTGAATAGGACATAAAATGGCAGAGTCACATGGATACTGAAAATGACCACAAAACTGACTCACATCTCCCTGAAGTGACAGGAATGCCCTTTTTGATGACAGGGTCAGGACCTGTCCTTCCCAGCTCTGGTGCCTCAGCATCAGGGTCTCAGGGCTTTTCAGGTCTTACCTTCTCAGCTGATTCTGGTTTGGTGGTAGCTCTTGCTGGTTTGGATTACCCAACTTGAGGTAAAGGAGGCATGGGAGCAGCTGGGCTTTGGAAATGGTGGAGGAGAGGTGCAGAGAGCCCCACACTGTGAGCAGGAACATCCTCTCCTTTCCCTTTAGCCTGCATGGAAGGCCAGAGGGGTATTTCCTGGCACAACCTGGTTTCCCAGGGGATTCTGCTCATATTACTCACCTCTTCTCTATGATCCATTTTTACCTGCTTCTTACTACTTCAAGAACATGCGTTATAAGGCAGAAATAGTGCATTTCCTCCCTTCAAAATTAAGAATTTCTGATCAGTGAATGCTATGTTGGAGACTATCAATAGTCAGATCACAGATTGGAGGAAAATATCTATAATATCAAGTAACAATATGTCACAGATTTTAAGAATTGAACTTAGAGATGTTTGCCTCTCATTCTCTGCTATCCACAAATCACAGTTCTTGAAGGGGCAGGGAGGTATTATTTTCTTCATTCCTCTTGCACCTGTGGCTAGAGCTACTAGTAATAAGGCTTAGTGGAAGGAAATGCCTCATGCCCCTGTCATTTATTAAAGGCTATTTAAGTACTGTCTAATGCATACTTCTTTGATTAAAAATGATGTAAGCAATCTTTATTTTGCTTTTCAGCCTTGAAATTTTCATGTTTTGTAAAATTCCTGATCATATACTTTGCCCATTTTTCTATTTGGGCTCTTCATGAGTCCTATTGACTTGGAAGAGTTCCTTATATATTGTTCCTTGATACTGCAGGTATTTTTTTCCCATCTATCATCTGACTGTAGATGCTCTCCAAGATAGGTAGAACTTCTTGATCAGAAAGCCTTATTTTGATATAATCAAATGCATAATTTTGCACTATAATTTGTACTTTTGAGGTTTTACATAAGATATCCTTCCTACACTTAACCCTTTTTCAATTAACTTTATAGTTTAATCTTTCACATTTAAATATTTATTTTTTAGTTTTCCTGTGCGGTGTGTAGTCTGGGTTCAGTTTGGTTTTCGGTTTTTCTTTATTTAAAAAATTTCTCTATAAAAACTTCCCCTACATAAACTTTCCCTATTGATTTGTGGTTCCACTTTAATGTATACTAAGCTCCTACCATACAAAAGTCTGTCTCAGATCTTCCTATTCTGAGATGCAGGCCTATTTGTTTGTACTAACCTCAAGACCACAACTTTTAACTACTTTAGATTTGTGGTACACCCTATCTAGTAAAGTAAGTTCTTTTTACACTAATAGCCATTTCTTTAAAGAGATTTTTTTAAAACAACTATTCTACCAATCAGAAAACAATGTGACAATATTCAAATATAAAGTTGTTGTTTCGTGTTTTTGTTAAGTACCAACTATCATTTGTATAATATGGGGTTAAGCTGGTAAATGAATAATTGAGACATTCATTCAACAAACGTATATTAGATGCCTAATATTTGTTGGCTGGCATGTTATAGAGACTGAAGATTGAGTAATGAACAACAACAACAAAATTCTGTCTTTGTGAAACTTACGTTTTTAGTGATAGGAATCAGCAAGCCATCTTAATAATATCCCCTTCCCGGCCCAGTGTCTGGGGAATGCTTTTCCCACCAGGGTCTTAGGTAAAAGCCCCTCTGTTTCCTGGAATAAATATTTCAGAATAAGAGAGCCAATCTTAACCTGAAAATAAATAAATGTTGTTCGTTCTTCCTGAGTTTTATAGTAAATCATGAATTCATACATGAGTTAATTTAATCAAGATTTTATGTGTTTAAAAGTCAATGTACTAAAAGGAAATAAAGAGAATGTAGTCACTGTTCTGACGTTGATTAAAGAGCTATAGAAATAAAGATAAAATTATTGCTGCTATGAATCTTCTGAATAATAACATCTACTTATTTTCATTATATTTTTAATAATGAAAATGAAACTGTCCTTTAAAGAAAGCAGTCTGGTTCTAAAAGGAATCCAGACAATTTCAGATGTGCCTGCTCTTTCTAATCACAGGATGAAAGGTTAACACAGTAGCAACTCATGAACATTTAGGGCCCTCAAGGGAAATGCACCTGTTCCGTTGGAGACTGCTTTGTGACTGGCTTCTCCCAGTCACTGAGTAATCACAAGGTGATTATTTTCATTCCACTACATCCTCCTCTTGGAGAAAGCTGAATGGACTAAGGAGCACCTGGCTGGTTGCTCTTTTAGTTGGCTCAGAAACAGTCCCAGAACTCCAAGGTCAGATATCCTCATTGGTCACAGCCACTGTAGGTAGCAGAGAGCTGACCAGAGGGGTTAGATTTGCCACCCTCCCTAGGGGCTTGGGTTGGGGGATAACTAGGGGACAGGATAGGAAAATCAGAGCTGGGTGGATAGTAGTATAGCCTGGCTGATCTCTTCAGTATTTCTCAGAGGTGAGAACAGTGGCCAGTGTCACTGGGAAGGCCCCCCTCCAACCAAACACCTCCCTATGGAGAGCAGACTCTGGGAGTGTAAGGTTAAGTGCAGCGGCACACACAAGCCACTTCCCCTCACCTGGAGGTTCCCAGAATGCCAGCTTTTCTCTCCCTTTACCAAAGGGGCTAAGAACCCAGCAACTAAGAGGGGCAGGCTGCCACCGTACAGCTAGGTGATATGAAGTATGCTGGATCTCTTTGGGCCTCAGTTTCCTCTTTGTAAAACAAGGAACATGTTCATGACTAACCTTCTAGGGCACAAACAGCAAAGAATGCAGTCACTTATACCATGTTCCCTTCTTCAAACATGGTGTCCAACCTCTTTCTCCAAGCCTGGTCACTGAGTCAATGCTTTGGACTGTCTTGTCTCCCCCAAACCCCGTGATAAGGCTGTGAGGATGGTGTGGCATCCTTGCTCATAGAAGGCTCAGTTGAGCATGGTAAGCTTGCACCAGATGCTACAAGATCAGAGCAGGGACCACTACCAAATTTACTGAGCCTAAGTCTCTATAACATTGAGGGCCCTCTAGAAAACAGAAAGAAGAAATGAAGAAGAAGAAGGAAGAAGGGGGAGAAACAGGAGGAGGAGGAGAAAGAACAGGAGGAGGAGGAGGAGGAGGAAGTAGTAAAAGTAGCAGTAGTAGCAGCAGCAGCAGCAGTTTGTCTGTCTATGCATCAAAAAATTTATTTGAAAGAAAACGTTCACCTAATTATGAGGAAAAGCAAGTCCAAATTCTGCAGGGCATATCAGCACACTGAATCCCTAAAGAAGAGTTGATTTTGCAGTTTGAGTGGAAAGGCAGTACGCTGACAAATTTCCTTCTGCCTTGGGGGACCTTAGTTTTCTCTCTTAGAACCTTCCTGATTGGCTAAGGCCCACTCTCATAATGGAAGGTAATCACTTTTACTCAAAAGCCACTGATTTAAATGTCAATAACATGGGAAAAATATCTTCACACTAGCATTCAGATGTTTTTGACCAAATACCTGGGTATTATAGCCTAGGTAAGTAGATACATAAACTTAATCTTCACAATAGCCATGATTGTTAAACTTGCCATTAAGTAGCAGAGCAATAATAAAAAAGGTACGCCATCAAGTCAACTGTGACCTAACACTTTTCTGCCACTTCTAATTTATATTCATACTTATATTTAGGGAAATTTCTTTTTGTTGGGATTGGAGATTGGGCTCAGGGTCTTTCACATGCTAGACAAGTGATCTATCACTGAGCTAGAGCCAAGATATAGACAGATATTTCTTTAATACATTACTTTTTCACAAACATGGAAAAAAGAATCTAAGCAAAATCAATTGGTTAAGACTTCCTAGAATATTCTAAGCTACCTCAGGGATGACTGCATCTCCCTGGCACCATGTACTTTGACTTTAGGAGCATGGAGCATAGATCAGGGGAGGCTGCTTGAGTTGCCATTAAGATATTCTTCAAACCCTCTCCTACAAGCTGAGCAAGTGGTATTTTCCTGTTTAAGGTAGGTTGAGTAGTCATCTTTTTAATTTCTGTTATAAAATGGAACATGAATATGCTTTCTTGTAGAGACCTTCCTTCCTTGGGCTCCATAAAACTGCTAATTGTGACTAGAAATGCAGATTCATGGTCACTTCTCACTGATGTATACTTGCTTCATTAATATCAAATCTAAGTGCCATGGATGTGTCTATATCTTTCTGCACACTCATGGCTCTTCTCTTGAATGCAGTGTAAGTATATTCCTTCTGAAGATGTTTATACCCACAAGTCAAACTCAACACAGGTGAAGTTATGACACCATGACAAGTTTACATACACACAGCTGTACTGACCAGTTGTGACCACATCCTGGACTTTGGCTACTGTGTGACCCAGTATAAATTGAGGCATGATAAAATGTGGAAGAAGGTGAATCTTGGAATCAATGAATTTTGGCACTGAGTTTTCATTAGTATTACCGCAGACTTCCAAGGTGGCCCTGCCACCCCATTAAAGAACGTGCTCCCAACCCCGAGGCCAGAGTCCTGCGGTACTCCTGAGTCTCCCAGCCTTTCACCCTTGCTCATGTTTTGTTCCAGTCTGAAGGCCCTGTCAGACACAGAGCCCTTCTCATGGCCACACCTTCACTCAGGCATCTTTCTCTCCACAGAATGTAAAACTCCAAAAAGGGTCATATGATTTTATGAACCATGAGTGTTGTTGAGGGTCCTCTATGATTCACACACAGAAACTCATCCAGTAAGCATCAAACCACATTAAGAAAAGCAATGTTATCATCCATACTTACCTAATACATGGCCTTATTATTGTATATGATGGCAAACTACTTATTTTAGCAGGCATTTCATTATTTAAATAAATGCCATATTCCTTATACAAGGGCTGACCACACAGCTCAGTTCTCCTGGGATAGTAAATTTTCAATGCTGCCCCTTTTCCTCTCAAAAATGGCCCATTTCAGAAAGTCCTAATCTATAAGTTCATCTATTTGTAAAGTCATGTTCAATTCATTGATATATCTCACAGTCCTTCAATTAATTTTTATGCTCAAAGGACTTATAATTAAGGATATTTAAGCTAGATCCTGAAAGCAAAATGTCCTGCTCCCCACTCTCCAACTTATCAAAATTTTCATCCAACATTCTTTAGCATCAGAGATCATCTGAGGAAAGTGCTCCATGACTGACAAGCAGATTTGAACACCTCAGATCATACCCCTTTCCTTAAATTGAGGACCTGAGCCCAGGTGGGCCACATGACTGGGCAGAGACACATGACTGAGTTTGCACAGTTGGAAGGAGAGTCTGTTCCTGGACATTTAGGTTAGGTCCTATCCTCTGCATCACAGAAGACTGAACAGCATTGGCACTGTTTTTCTTAGGCTCAAGGCACTTCTAGGATGGTTTTCTTCAAAGCTAGTCTTGAAAGCTACCTATAAGAACTTGAATCTGATAATCCTGATTCCATTTCATGGGACTCAAAGGAAGTTTTCCTTGCTCAGGTATCTGACACTTGACCTCACACTGGGCTCTCCAGCCCTCTCCCTGTAGCCTCTTTGTCTTCCCTACCAAGATAAGGGAAGTGCTCAGTCCCTAGTATCCCACAATGTGACTATTGGCCATAGGTCCTTTAAGGAGGTACAATCGGTCCTTTGTATTCACACCTCCACACCTGCACATTTGATAGATCACAGAACAAAAATATTTTTTTAAAATTGCACAGATACTCACATACTGACTGTTATACTCAGATACTGAACAAGCCAAGATATCAGTATCTTCCCTTGTTCTTCTGGTCTGTGTGCCCAGCCCCTCTACCATGCAGGCTGTACAACAAATATCTTAATTTCTTGGGTCATGCCTACAAACCACATGACTCATACTTCAAAGAAAGTTACCTGCTTTCTCTCTGACATGTCCCTAATCAGTACCCTTTCAAAAACAAAGATTTACTCCTGTGGTGCTATTCAAAGCAACAGTCAATCCTTGTACGTTTTGATCCTTCCTGTGTTATAATATTTCTTCCAGGACATTTGCTATGAAATGCTATACAATCTTCTAGTGCTACTACAAAAAAATGCCCCAGACTGGGTGGTCTAAACAGCAGACATTGATCTCTCTCAGTTCTCCAGACCAAAGTCCAAGATCAAGGTGTCAGCAGTGTTGGTTTCTCCTGAGGATTCTATCCTGGGTTTACAGATGAATGACGTCATTTGTTTGTTTGTTTGTTTTATTATATTTTTTATACTTTATTTATTTTTATGTGGTACTGAGGATCGAACCCAGTGCCTCACACATACTAGGCAAGCGCTCTACCACAGAGCTACAACCACAGCCCCCAAATGCCGTCTTTCTACATCTTTACATGGCCATACTTTTGTGTGTGTGTATCCCTAGTATGCCTCTCTTTTTATAAGGACACCACTTAAACAGGATTATGGACTACCATGGCCTCCTTTTAACATTATTACAACATCCCTTTGTATCTGCAGGGATTAATTCCAAGACCTGCTGTAGATACCAAAATTCATGGATGCTCATGTCTCTCATATATAATGGTATTGTATTTGCTTAGAACCTACGCAGATCCTCATGTTTACTTTAAATCATCTCTAGATGAAAATATAATACCTAATACTATTTAAATATTATTTAAATTGTTGCTATACTGTCTTGGCTAGGGAATAACAACAAGAAAAAAAGTCTTTACATGCTCACAACAGATGCAAGTTTTAAAATATTTTTGATTTGTGATTGGTTGAACCTGAAGACGTGGAACCCATGAATATGAAGGGCTGAATGTACCTCTTTAAAAGCACTGTGGCCAAACAGTCACATTCTAGGGCATTAGGGATTGAGAACTTCAACATATGTATTTTAGTAGGGACACAATTAGTCCATAACAAATGTGATCTTCCTAGCAATTCTGAGACGGAGGTGGCCCCATATTACAGACGAGGTCTTTGAGGTAAAAGTGATACTCTGGTACCTGTGTGTCCTGTCCACAGTTTTTTTTTTTCATTCAACAAGTGCTTTCCTGAGCACTAACTGATATCCACTGTATGCCTGCTGTCCAGATGCCCAGTATGTGACCTGGACAAGTCAGAGCAGATTCCCATGCTCATGAATCTGGGGCATGGAGGAACAAACATATGAAATCACTGGAGCAGAATGTGATTAGCTCTGCCTCAATTGTGGAGTGTGTAAACAATATACACAAAGCTCTGAGTTCAATCCCCTGCACCTGCCACAAAAAAAAAACAAAAAACCTACAACAAAAACATCACATAAAAAACCCAAAATGGCCTCTAACACTAATGAGCATCCTGAAGAATACTAAGCAGTATAAAGGACAGAGGTAGAAGAAACTGGGCCTGAAAACTGATTTTCCCCTACTCACTGTACCAATCTATAAAGAAAGAACTAAAACCTCATTGAGATTGACCAGAAGCAAACTTGCTCCAACCCTGTTAAGTGCTGAACATAGATGGCAAAGCTTACTGGACCCAGCAGATCTCTGATTCCTGACAGCACGGGAATGGCAAGGCATCTGCCATAGGGTTCTGCATCCCCAGCAGAACATACTGCATCACCATGCTGTTCACTCACCAGTGTGAGTCAGTGGGATGCCTAGAGGGAGGCCACAAGTGGGTTACTGTCATAGCTGAAGAGCTCTGTGATTAGGGAATCTGGACTGAAAGCAGGCATCTCCATATCTGGAGAGAGAGAGAATCTCACCTCTCAAGATCACCACTTGTATAAAGATCCCTGAGAAGTGGCATGACAGGAAGAATAGTTAGGACCATAGTCGCATACATTTAGGTAAATGTGTCAGGATACAACAAGCCCAATGGTGGGGCTGTCTGAGGTCAGGCGACCATAAAGAGGCCTTCAAGGAAGGGACAGAATGTGGAGGATCACATGGTGAGGAGGCACCCATACAATAATCTAGAGAAAGAGCTGCTTGAGCAACAAGTCTACAAGTTCACAGGCCCTGAGATGGGGGAGTTGGGGTGGTGGGGTAGTTCCTTGGACAGAGAGCAAGCTAGCATGGAAGGGGTGGAAGCAGCAAAGATGAGGCAGAAAGAGAAGCCCACACCAGATACTGAATCTATAAACACCTTGACCTTGAACTCTCAGCCTCCAGAACTGAGACGAATGTCTTTTGTTTAAGCCACCCAGTTTGTAGCATTCTGTTATAGCAGCCCCAGCTCACTAAGGAGGGCAGGAATCCAGATCTTTCTGGCTCACACCTTGTTTTTTTCCAATGCCAGGACAGCCAGCTGCTGCTTTACTCAGGACATGGGGCTTCCCTTCAGCCAAGGGGTCATAGGATGGAGGAGGTCAGGGGGCTGAAGATACAGGTGGATCACCAGGGGAACAAGGTTCTCTTCACATGCAATTCAAACCACAGCACCGTGATGATATTCTGATCATAAAAACCACACCTTATTCACTAAAGCAAGGAGGGTGTTTATTATACCAGAAACCACAGGGAGTGAGTAGGCTGGCACGAGGTTGTGATTCAGGCAGAGATCTGGCAGTGATATCAGGAGCAAACGTCCCATTTGTGGCCGGATGATTATTAATAACACAAGGCACTCAGTGTACACTGAAAACTCACCCTGGCATATGAATACAGAAGTCCCCTGGAATCAGCTTACCAAATAGGAGCTTCAGGTATCAGACCAAAGTGGCCACTATTTTCTTGAGGCGGAATGATTGAATGATTTTGCTTCTTGAAAGGACTTGTAGGGTCTGCTGGGAACATTAACAACATGGGTTCATACTCCTGTGACACTGGTACTTCACAATATGTTTGTAGTACTTTCCCTCACATCATCTTCAAATAACACTCAGTGGTAGATATGCTTAACCACATTTTACAGATGAATAAATTGAGAATGAGAGTGATGAAGTTATTTGCTCAAGGGAAAACAGAGAAGAAATGATAGAAAAATAACCTGAATCCAAGTCCAACGTCCACCCCCTCCCATGGGAATATCTATTTATCACCCACCTGTCCATCCAACCACCCATCTATTACACACCCACTCACCAATCCGTCTACTCATCCATCCATCCATTAACCCATTCATTGTTCCTACTACACACCCTCCGTATGCTTAGATGAGTGGGCTTGGGAAATTCAGATCCCTACCTCAAGGACTTGAAACTCATCAAGGAAACACATGGTATATTCATGGTTACATCAAAGGCTCAAGTCCAGAGACAAATCAGATGAGATCTTAGGAGCCTTGCAGAATTGCTCATGGGATCTAAGGTATAAAGACAGGTTCATAAGAGGGGGTGGAAGAAGAAATAAGTCCTGGTACAAGTCTAAGTCAAGCATCATCTCCCACCAGGATGATGGGAACAGGCCTGCATGACTCATGGACAAAGCCATGCAGTTTTTGACCTGTAGAGGAGGAGACATGTCGGAACACTCAGTGAATCCTATTCTTTGAATGCATACCTAAGACCATAAATGTTTCCCATTGTTTAGATCCAAACCTAGATGCACAGTGATGTCCAGTGCAGCCTACCCCAACCCCAGCCTCATGTGGCCTCTCTTATGTGTTCTACTCTAGCCATCTAACTTCTACACAGACTGATCCTGCTCTTTTCTCTCTCTCTCTCTTTTTTTTTTTTTTTTTTTTTTGCCTCATTAGTACCTAGTCATCCTCTGCACCTGAAAATAATGGTCCCTTCCTGCACAAAGTCTTCTGAGATTGCCTAGGTTGTCTCTGTCTTTTCTTCTCACAATTGCCATTCTACACACTAGGGTACTGGTCGTTCACACATCCAACCTGATGGAAACTCAACGTAGACAGATACCCATATTTTATGTTGATCAGAATATCTCACTCTCCTAGCTCCAGACCTCAGGAAAGATTGAACTGAAAGATTGAACTGAGAGACTGATGGACAGGTATTGCCCAAAAAAGCTCCATTTCTGGTCAGCTGCGCCTTGGCATCTCCAAATGTGGATGTAGAAAGGCAGGCAAGGATTGGAAATGCCATGGACAAAACCAGAGAACGGTTAGCCTAGACTAGGTTTACATGGAAGCTCAATGCTGGTCTACTCCCAAACAGAAATCTTGGCCCTGCACTAATTTACTTGAGACTTGGTCAGATAAGTGTACCTTGTTCCAGCTGAGAAAAGGCTGAAAATTGTATCCAAGGGTTTGGTGGTCCATGGTCTCAGCACCCTCATGTGCTCACAGACCAGGCAGATCAAGGATGCTGGGCCTCAACCTCACTGTGTTGCTGGAGATTGGGATTCATCAGGATCATCAGGAAAATTAGACCATCAAGAAATGTGTTCACTAATGGAGCCAGTAGAGACAGGGCAGCCAATTCACCCCTGGGCCTCCACGGCTAGTCACTATAGTTTGTAGGTATCTCCTGTTGTTTTTGGTGGCAAACTAGGCCTTCCAAGGGCAGACCTGAGGCCCCCTCCCTGTTTGCCTGAAGCCACTCCTGGCTCTCAGTCCAGCTTCCCATTCATGGGTCCCTCTGGGTCACATAAGTTTCTCTCAATTCTGAGCTGAGAAAAGCTGGAAAGGTAATACTACACCTAGCCCATAGTTGAGAAAAATAAGGCCCAGGGGAGGATTTGACTTATTCTAGGACCCCTGACAAATGGGTTGCTGAGGTTTTTGTTGATTTCTGCTGACAGGAGATATGATACCTACAAACAGATCAACCTCTCCTACGAATTACTTGAAGTACCCTGGCCGCCCACCCCACCACATGTGCACATGCCACAGACCTGCCATAGGCCCCCAAGATGTACTCTCAGGGCCTCTATAAAGCTAAGTTTGAAATAATTTCAACCAAAGAAAGTATACACACACACACACACACACACACACACACCCTTAATGCACAAAATTACCCAGCAAACTTGTTATTTAAAAAGAACAGAATTGGGTTTCCACAATTTGTTCTGGAAAGCAGATACCACCAGAAACTCCACACTGCAATTAGTTCTCCTAATGAACAATCACTGGAGCATTCACCAATAAATACAAGCAGGATGGTGCAGGGCCAGGGCAGCGAGCAGAGCTGAGTCACCCTGGCACTCCTGGGCAGCAGGGAGGCCAGGTGCAAGGACAGAGCCCCGAGGCTCCCAGCAGGGACAGGTGTTCTGTTCCCACAGGATGGGCCAAAGCACCTAGGACTGGAACTGACTAAGGTCTCCTTGCCTAATAGCCAGCAGCCCCCAGCTCTGACTACCTGGGAAAACAGAATTTACCAGAGCCAGCCTTCTAGATACTGAGTGGCTCAGAGGCCATGTGAGGACAGTCCCTGGGCTGGCTCTCAGCCACTGCCATCCAGGGCCAGCAGTGGGAATGCAGTCACTGATACATAGATGTTTTCTCAAAAGGCATAAAGTTGCATTTTTTGGAGTGATGGTAATGTTTTAAAGCATCATTTTAAAAAATTAAACAAATTACAGGAAAAATCATCTACTTTGTGAGTGATAAGATTTCTGAGAATAATTTGCTGTGTGTTTGTGACTATGGGTGCATAAGAAATATGAGATTTGCTGTTGAATTGCTTTCAATCCTTGACTCAAAGCTAAAAGAAACCAAGATGGTTTGAAATCCTGAACTTATGACATTTATGTGATGTTTTTATGTTAATAAATATATTTATAATACAATAAATGATAATGAAAACAATATTCCTAATAAATTATATAACCCAGGGTCATCATCCACACAGTGTAGGCTGAGGATACATAGTGTGTGTGTCTATACATTATACACAAGTGACACACATATGCATCACATAAGTTCTGAGTACTATCAGTGTACATTTCTTCATTTTGCTCTCTTACATAAAATCACAAGAAAGAGAAGTATAATAATGTTCAACCTCACATTATACTTAGTCATGCAGATGTTCACATTAGAAGTAAATTTGATATTATTAAAATTCGGTCCTTCTGTAGCACATTTGATATGTGGGGATTAAGTATGCTTTGAGCTATACTTCATATATCACATATTTTTAACAGATTGGCTTATTTTATGGAAAAATTAAGAAATAAAGCCATAGTTACTTCATTTTTTACCCAGTCTTTAAGAGGCAATTACCATTTATTTGATACAAAAAATACTATAAGAACTAGTTCAGGTCCAATTCTTCAGGCCTGCATTTTGACTGGGAGTTGGTACAAACACTACAAGGGTTTGTCAGGCTCCACAGTGTTCTGGTGCTGAGAGAGATCCCCAGAAGTCACACCATCAGGAGGCTCTCTCCCAGCCCTCTATGTGTTTCCTGCTGACCTTTTGGCTGACAGAGAAGAGGATCAATGGACAGATCTGTTTAACTTTGCAGGTAAGACTTTACTAAAGCAGAGCATTTTCAGAAAAGTGAAAATAACACAGTTGAAAGCCACTAGTCTACATAATCAATGATCATATTCTAGAGAAGGAGACAAGCTCACAGTGGCCTCTGTTACTCAGTCTTCCAGCAGCAAACAGCAGACTAGAACTACCATTTTCTATTTTAAGCCAGGAAGTGTCCTCTACTCCATTCTGCCTGCTGCTCTGGACACAGGGATAAGACATCTTTCCATATCAGTCTGTCATTTCAAAATCTTCAAGGGAATTGTGAAAAAATAAAAGACCATTTGCTAAGATGTCACTGTCCTTCAATTTTTGTCCATTCACAAAACATTCCTTAAAAATTATGTACTGCACTTGAGGATTATTACTTATTTTCCCTAAGAAACTGATGGCTCAGATTTCCCTGCAAATACATTAACACATCACTCTCTTTGTACAGTGACCAAACTGCCTGGGAAGACAGGGATGCCTCTACTCATGTCTCATTAAGGACACTGAAGGAAGCCAGCATCTTTTTTTTTTTTTTAAATTCTGTACTGGGCCTTATGATGCATGCTGGGTCAGTGCTCTACCACTGAACTATATCTCCAGCCTTTTGATTTTAGGCTAAGACAATCTCACTAAATTGCTCAGGCTGGCCTTGAACTTATAATTCTCCAGCCTCAGCTGCCTGAATAGCTGGGATACAGGTGTGCATCACCACATCTGGTTCAGTACCCTTTTCTAGAAACAGCCATCTTGTCCACCAGCTAGCAGGAGCTTCATAAGGAGCAAAGACTCCTTTTTTTTCCCATACATTCTGCCAAACCCTATTGATAAAGCCACATCCTTTTAATTATAATTTGAAAGACTTTCTGAAGTCTGTCACCCTGTTCTTAGGAGTTTCCACAGCTGTGGGAGTCATATAAGTGCTCTCCACTATGACCATCTGGGAGCTAGGCTCTTAGGCAGGTGATCCCCATGACACATTGATTGTGGAGGGGCCAGGATTAGTTGAAAGTCAGTGGAGACACATAAAGGATAAATAAGAGGTATAAAATATTATAAGATAGTAGGGACTAGTTCTAGTGTTCTATTGCACAATAGGGTGACTATAGTCTACCACAATTTATGACATATTTTGCAAAAATAACCTTAAGAGTCTGAAGATTCCCAAAACATAGAAATGATAAATGTTCAAGGAGATGGAATGCTAATTAACTGATTTTATCATTATACATTGTATACATGTAGCAAATTATCATATTGTAGCCCATAAATATACAAATACATGTCAATTAAAAATTAAATTAAAAAATAAAGCATGCACGAGAATAAGCAATTTGTCTGCTACAGAATTTGTTGCTACAGCAACTACATAGTTGCTGATCAAGGGGATGATACCAGATGACAAGCTTAACCCCCTTATTGGCAGGTTAGTTGGAAGCTTCCCTAAATTGCAGTGGAGTAGAATATAATGGTCTCCCTAAACTACAGTGGAGTAGAGTATAATGGCGGCATGAAATAAAACACTTTCAGTCTTGCTTGAAGTCAGTTACAGTAACTTAATTTTAATGAAAAGTAGGGTGAGGGGTAGTCCTTTTTTCCTTGTTACTACCAAAGTATGTCTGAGGAAAGTTCCTTGGATGTAATCTTCAAACCATAACTTTGAAAGGAATCCTGTTTTTAAGGTTTATTGAAAATACTGGGGCTTCACCCTGACCACCTGAATTAGAATCTCCCACACCTGAAGCTGAGAGCCAGCTCCAACACCCTCCTTACCTGAACCCTCTCTGTGATCACCCACTCTTCTTCTTCTACCCTGTGGACATGACCTCAGGTTGTAGCAATGACAGGGATCTGAGCATCACTGCCTCACTCCCTTCTACCTCACAACACATCTCAGGACTGGGAATGATTTTAGAAACTGAGACCTCACCCATGCTGGGGTGGAGGTGGGGAGAGGGAGGCCATGCCAGAGGATGTCTGAGAAACCTTCCTCATCTATAGGAGTTGTCTTTGTGAGAGCTCTACCAATATATCCCCCCAGGTATGCTGCTGAGTCCATGACATGCAATAAGGACAAAATGTTTCAACCCAACTCACCTGGGAAAAAGCAAAATCCCATTTGTACAGACCACTTCAGTTTAAGCACTGACAAGCCATTTTTGTTGAACTCTAGGAGAACTGCTTGCAACTTGCACAAAAGTGATTGCTAATGAAATAACAGGCATGACACATAATAATTGTCCCAACCACTGTGTCAAGAGGCCAGGGAAGAAGACAGGCGTCTGAAGGCAGCTGTGGGCAGAGGCTATTCAGCCAGCTGCACATGTGGAACCAAAACACTGCAGGAGCCGTGCTTGATCTTGTTCTGCTTGCCCCCACCCATACACGTGGCCCCTGAGGAGGAAACAGGAGGCTGAGTCAGCTTCCCAAGGGGGTCTAGGATCTGTTTGAAGGTTGCAGGATGGCTCCACAGAGGCCCTACCAGCCCAGAGACTGCCATGTACAGAAAGAGGAATACTAAACCTAGTTTATAATGAACTGAAAGAAACCATGGAGGTGCAGGCAACCATGCAGACAAACAGCTTAGCAATGACCTACACTGGCAGGATCCCACAAATGTGCTTGCCACAGGACTGACTGGGCTTCTTCTAGCACTCACTGGTACTTACTGAGCATTTGGAACACCATCTACATTTCGGGGCCCTGTATACAGAAGGGACCTAATGTGTATTGGGTTGGCATTTGTTCAGCCAGTACTCCACACCTGTGTGCCCTCTCTCTTCCATCTCTTCCAGGTGGGCACTAACTTCCCCTTCCCCTGTCCATATTGGCAGATGACCAAACATGATAATGTCACCTCTAAAAGAAGGCATATGACTTATAAAAAGGTCACCTGTCTCTGGAGAGAAGCACATGTAGGAACAGATTTATATTTGGCAAAATCCAAGACTCAATGACATCACACTCTGTGAGTCTTTCCTTAAATCTAAACGAGTAAGTGTAAAGTCAATTACTGGAGCAGGAGGTGCTTCTCAGATCAGGAAGCTGCCTGGGTTCCCAACTCCCCTGCTCAAGGCAGAGAGCTCAGAGCCAACTCCAGTTCCCTCCTTACCTGCCCCCTCCCTGAGCTCACTCACTTCTCTGTCTCCAAGAAACAGCTTGAGGTTTCTCAAGATGCCCCCTCCTCCAAAACCCAACAATAGAAACAACAAATATCTACACACAATCAAATAACAAATCAATGAAAATACACTCTCAGCAATTGAGCAAGAGAGGAGAAAGCCAGATAAATGTTTCCAAGGCTCTCTCTGGTTTTGCAAAATTGCCCATGATGTCATATTATTTTAACAAGTCTTAAGAACGTTTCTATAAAGAAGTATACACAAAAGTTTTATAGAGATTTGGACATTTTCTACAAGCTTAGGGAATTACATTCCAACTAATTTACCATGCTCATATAGCATCAAAATTGTACGTTTCTTTATGTAAACTCTTATTGGTTTCCAATTCTTATACTTCTTAAGGTTTAGTCAGTCCAGAGAACTAAGACAATTTTCTAGTTTAAAGAGTTTGGGTAAGATCTTTGCTTGTGTTAACACAATTTTCTGGGTCTCATTGAATCTGGAAAAAAAAAAAAAAACATGTGGCTCATCTTGCAGTAATTGGTGCACCTCTGGACAGAAACATTTCCCTGGAGTCTCATTTATGTGCCTTTCAGTTGTCTAAAGAAGCACATTTTCACCAATGAGAGATTTTCTCATAAATCAGTACGGCTATCAATTTTACCAGCAACACATTTTAAAAAAGGCTATCTTAGCCAACCTCTTACACCTGCTGGAAAATAAGTCAAGCTCAATGTAGTCTGTTCATTATATTGAACCAGGCATTCAATTCTTCTGGGGTTAAAAGACCTACTAAAGTTTTTACTTAAACCCGTTCTTCCATACAGGAAACTCATAATGAGTCATTTTTCAGCCAAGAAACATTCACAAAGACTACAGGGCCCTCAGTTCCAAGGCTAAGAGTTCCATTCTTTTGCCACTGCCTCTTCCTCCATACTAGAGCCTCAGTCTCTTGTCCTGAGATCTCGTACAGGAACCAGTGACCATTGTTAAAAAGAGAAAAAATTTATCAAAATAAGATATTACAGACATGACTACAGAGCACTTTACAGCCCAATGTAAATGGTTAAGCGGAGAGAGGTGAGTTTCTCACTGGAAATATGTTGATGTCATCCTATTTGTGTCTCTGGGGAACCAGCTCTGAATGTATAATCTAGAACCCTGGGGCAACAGGGTATGTGGAGTGCTGTTGCTGCCCTGCCTTAAACACCATTTCCCAGCAGCGTGGGAATGAGAGCATGGGGATGGCCTTTGGCCCCATGTATTACCCAATCCCTTCCCTTCTCTTACTTGAGACTTCAGGCCAATTTAATTCAATTTTTCTTTATTTGTCAGTTTCTATATGCTAGGAATGTATCTTAATAAACATTGCCTTATTTAATCCCTACATAAGCTCAGCAGGGTCAACAATATAATTTCCACTCTGCAAGTGAAATTGAACCTCAAAGATGCTAATTTGCCCATGTTTGTTATGCTTCAAAGTGGGTCTCCCCACAGCTGAATGCCAAGCTCCTCACTGCTCTCTCCCAAGATGCAATGTCATGGGGAAACATAAGTGCTGCATATACATGCACATGTGCACATGCTCACACATATACAACACATGCATCTGTGAGGAGGGCTTATATAGGTTTGTGACTGTCCATGTATGTGACTACAAGACATCAGTTTATGAATGTGCTTAAAGTTTGTTTTTAATTCTAACTTATTATTATTATTAAGCTCTTAGAGGTTTTTTTTTTCCTATGTCTCCAAATTGCATGCCAGTTTGTCCAAAAGTTGCAGCAGAAAAGGCAGAAACACCCCCCAATTCCTTATTTAGGTTTGGAGAGCTGACATTCAAGATCTGTAGCTCCAGTTTTGAGAAGTTCATACAGAAAGAGTTCAGTAAATGCCTAGAGTAGACTTGGTGGGTAGAGCGCCTCCACCTGGCATGACAGCTATGCTCAGCAACCTGCTTGCCTGAAATGGTTCAGAAACAGCAGCAGAGTCCACTGCAGCCCATATTCCAATAATTAATGTGCTATATTTTATTAAGACCTTTACATTCTGATAAAAGTAAAAGGGATGCAAAATCATAGACCAAAACAAATAAAAAAATACACCAGAGAAAAACCAGACCCATAAGCTATTGATAACCTTAAGTTCTGTGTCTTTTCACCTGAATTCTTCCCAAGAACTTAGAGGAATCAGCCAACATACTACCAACACATTTTTTTTTTATCTTAGATGATCCCAAGAAATCTCTGTCAGTGTCATTTTAACTTTTCTGTTGAAGATGTTGACACCTCAGAGCAAGTAGTACTTTTATATATAGAGAGAAGGGTTTGGAAGACAGACAATCCAAATGCATAACAGTCTGTTATACAATAGAACTAATAAAGGGCTATATGTGATCAAGTAAAAATTTTATACAAAAGAGAGAGAAAAGAAGAAGGAAGAGGAGGAGGAGGAGGAGGAGGAGGAGGAGGAGGAGAGGAGGCAGAGGAGGAAGAGGAGAAGAAGAAGAAGGAACGGGAGGGGAAGGAGGAAGGTGAGGGGAAGGGAGGGGAAGAGAGGGGAGGGTATGGAGGGGAAAGAGGAAAAAAAATCCTTCAAATATCCTCACAAAATTTCCACTAAAACTATTCAAGAATTGTCAAGTCATCAGCAAGAGCCAGAGTAAGCTGTCAAAGTAAAGAAATAAAACACCCAAACCACCTTCCACCTTGAGCAAAAGTCTTTCTGTTTCATTATCCCCAACATGGGGTACTGCATTTCTTGAAATATAGTCAGGTATTGGTAACAATACCCATGGTGTGTTCCTTGTTCAAATGCCAACTCAGATGAGCACTTTCAGAAGCCTAAGCTAGGACAAACTTCAGAAAACAGTCTGGAAACAAAAGAAGGCAGTTCAGCCTGGAGGCAGATTGATTTCTCTTCTTGATCCCATCTCCTGGTCAGTTCCAGCCTTGGGAACTCTACACATACTTACTTTGGATCTTGTTCTACATGTTTAGAAATTTAGGTGTAGGAGAGCCTGGTGCACTTCCCTTTTAAGGATGCCAGAGAATGACATCAACTCTGCTGTGTATTCTTGGTGGAACCTACCTGCAGGGGTAGGGAAGCTCAGCTGAAAACTCCACTACTATGGACTGAATTGTATCCTCCTTCAAATTCTCATATTGAACCCTTAATCTGCACGGTGATTATTATTTGGAGATGGGGCTTTTGAGGAGGTTCCTAAGATTAAGTAAAGTCATAAAGGTGGGACCCCAAACCAATAGGATTAGTGTTCTTATGAGAAGAATAAGGGACTCCAGAGATAACACCCTCTTTCTCCTCATGTTTACAGGGAATACAACATGTGAGGGCACAGTGAGAAGTTGGGCATCATCAAGCCATGCAGAGAGGCCTCACCAGAAACCAACCCTGGCAATACCTGGATCTGGGACTTTCAGCCTTCACAACTGTGAGAAAATAAATGTCTGTTGTTTAAGACACTCAGTCTGTGATATTTTGTTACGGCAGTCAAAGTAGACTAAGACAATAACCATCTCAACAGCTAATGCCAATAACCTTTATATCTGCTGCTACAATGAGACATTTTACTAATGGTTCTGTACTAATCGTTAAAGGCAGGACACTCCAAAGACTAAGTTGGCCCCTTCTGGAATTCTGTCTGCCAGTCTCTCTTGGCTCTATAATGCCAGCCAACTCAGGCATCCATGCTTGGGAAGCTTAGAGCTTTTGAGATCACCCAGCAGAGTGAGCCAGAGCATTCTGTGATAAGAAATCTTCCAATCCAATAAGGTACAAAGACAAGCTGCTGAGGGCCCACACTGTGTGCCTAAGGAAGGAGTGTGCCTTGTATCTGCAGCCAAAGAGAAGGGCCCCAGGGTTTCCTGTGGAGCAGGGGGAGTCAGGAAGTAGAGCACATTATACAGACCAGGCATTGCAGAGAGGGTACATGGACTCAACCTCCTGTCTCAGTCCCTACCATTAAGTGCAATTTAAATTACATTTGGTAGAAAAGATAATAATATTCCTGGCTAGAGAGACACAGTGATGGCTGCAATCAGGAAAGAAATGCAAAGAAGCAGACAGAGTGAGAGATATTTGAGAATGAATTACTGGGATCTTTTGACTGATTTGACCTGTGTGTGTTGGGGGTGGATGATGTGTATGTGTGGTGTATATGCACGCTCCCATGTGTGTTTGGGGTATGTCTGAGTAATGTGAGGGGGGTGTGTGTGAAGTGTCTGTGAGGAGTGTGTGTGATGTAGTGTGTGGATATGTGGTATGGGTGCCTGTGGGTATGTGTCTATAGTGTGGGTATGTCTGTGTATATGTGTGTGTCTGTGTGTGTTTATATGTGTGTGTGTGTGTGTGTGTGTGTGTGTATATATATATATATATATATAGGCACATGTGGAGGTATGGGATATGTATGTGTTTGTGGGGGATGTGTGTGGTATGGAGTGTGTATATGCATTGTTCATTGTGTGACACATGTGTATGTTTACATGTTGCATATTGTTATTGTTTGTGCATGTGTGTGGCATGGAGGGAAACAGAAGCAGCAGGAGTAATGCGCTACCACACTCCTGGAGCTGTCCTCCATACTCCTGGGGCTCTAGGCACTGGCTAAAGGACATTACAAAGGTGATTTCCTCTCACCCTCAAAACAACTGCCTTATGGTCCTCACTTTTTATGGGACACAGAGAAATCAAGGGCTGCCGCCTGCCCAGGGTTTCAAGCTGAGTAGGACATTTCCCGCAGACAGGTGGCCCACACATATACCACATTTCCCTGGGGTAACACAACATGCTTTTCTCTCAGCTTCCCAGGACTCCCCACAATAAGTTAGCATTCATTCATTCATTCATTCAGTCACTCACTCACTCAGCTACTCACTCATTCCACCCATTAGGAGGGTCAGCTTCACTCTAGACAGAGGCTGTGTGGGCAGGGCCACTCATGAGAAGAACTGAGAGAGGAGCAGAGCCAGAGGAGGATGCTGGGTCCTTACGGCCTTGTTTTCCCCAGCATTTCTAGGAGCAGAGCAGATGCTGACTAGAGTGAAGCCTCCGTGCTGGTCCTTAATGTTCTCAGAGTGAATTAACAAAGACCCTCTGAGGAGGGACCCCAGCTTCCACAGTGCTAAAGCCTCAATTTGCACATGCACATGAGCCTTGTCTCCCCCTAATTCCCCAACTCAGAGCCCCATCCAATCCAGAATATTCCAGCTGACCCTGACCCTGGGAGGCCCACCCATGCCCTCAGCATGGCCTTGGAAGCCCCCAGCCCATCACACTGACCTGCAGGAATCAGGCAGTCATGGCATCAAGTGCCCTTCGGCAACACCTTCCAAACAGCCACATCAGCTACCAGCCACCATGAGGTAATTTGAAAGCAAAAAGGACAGAATTTAAATGACTCTGTCTCATTTACAGTTGCCCTTGCTGGATGATGGAAGAAACAGCCCAGAGAGGAATTCTGTGTAATGGTTAATAGCCACTCCCAAGGAAATGAAAGCCCTGAAGTCATTTCATGGACCAGGAGAATTACCCAGTCTCACTCTTTGGTGCCTGGACAAATTCCAGAAGAACTGCCCGTGTATGCTTATGTCCAGACTTCTCACTGATGGCTGAAATGAAAGGCATCTCAGAGGTAGGACAGCTGGATTAGCTACATAAAGCACTCCCCTCCTGAATGTCACCATGTGGACCAAAAGACTGCAGTATACAGGTGAGTTCCATCAATCATACAACATGCTTAGAGAGTCTGGGCCACATGCCTTAGGTCACAGGGATCCTTGGTTGTCATCCCCCTTGGCTCTAACAAGCAAATGACAAATCTAAGATACAAGAATTTAGCTATCATTTCCAAGGGCACTAAGCTTCTCCACCCAAACATAAACACGAACACATCATGTGTGCTCTCTCAGGACATCATGATCAGATCCTTGAGATCAGGACCACACCAGCTACTTCCAGAGCCCAACCCAAAACAGAAAATGAGGTAGAAATAAGCAACTTTACAGCGATTTTCAAATACAAGAAAACATGAGAACCACGTGTGGTATGTGCTCAGTGAAGATCCCCCAGCCCCATGTCAAGAAAATTCCATTCTGAGGGTGACACAGCAGGCTGGGGACATGTAGAATATACGCATGCTCTCCCCACACCAATGTGGTTTCCTGTATGACCAAACAAGAGTGTTCTGCTCAGTTACCAGCATGTATTAGGAGCTCAACAAATTGTTGCTTAAAAAAGTCTAGAAAAAGAAGTAATTATAATTATTTGTACCATGTCATAATGAGTTCCCATGTGATACATCTACAGCTTTTTGACATGAAGATGCATTATTCTACTGTACAATGATTAAGCAAATCCCACACTTCACATACTGACTTCCCATAAACACTGGGTCTAAAAAATGTATATAGGGGTCAGGAGTAAGAAAGGACATACTTTGGCCAAACCAGTTTCCACCTGAGTAACCAGTTTCCATGTTGGGTACCTTCTTAGAGCCTTTGATACATGAATGAGCATCACATACCTTCTAGAATAGTATATGATAGTTTCCAAGCTCCTTGGATCAAATAATCTAATTTTATTTTATAATAGAATATATTTTAGAATCATGAAAAGTAACTTGGGAAATTTCCAGTTTCACCATTTTATAGAGCTTTCTAGTTTTCAAAATGCCTCTGCAAATATGAATCTCCTGGAAAATCTAATTCCTGCCATTGTGGCGACATCTGGACAAAAGTCAAGAGGCTTTACTTGATTTACCTGAGAATGCCTTTTAGGTTAATTTCCAGAATTTCCAGTTAAGGAATCTTAAAAAGACCTTAAAATCTTAGAAAGATTTCTTAACTGTAAATTCTGGTAAATAACCATAATGCTTCAATTCTCCGTCTAATAACTTTAGAGAAATATAGGAGGGTAAAAAGCAGTGACAGCATAAATCCTAGGTAGCCTAGGTCACCTGGGCTAACTACCAGCCCAGCCAACGTCCTAGTAGCTCAGACCCACAACAGCTTTTTTCTCCCTCATGCTGAACAGTCATTATGATCAGCGTTGGGCTATGCTCTGTGACTTCTCACTTTAAGCCACAGGTTGATGAGGCACACCCCAAATGTGGCATCACCATGCAGGGGACAAGAGCTTGCCCTAGGATCATGTGCTACCAGTTTAACACTACAGCCTGGAAGTGCACATCACCCCCTTCATAATTCTCCAGGCAGAATCAGTCCCAGGTCCTGCCCCACCACAAGAAGCCCCAGAGTCATTCCTGCTGGGTGCCACAGAGGCAGAAGCTGGAGCATTGCCAGAGGCATTGATTGATGGGCCTTAGGGGGACAAACTTGCTGCACCCAGTTCATGTAACACACCTTAACTTCAGCATTCCTGAGAAATGAAGAAGTACCTTAATACTTAAGAGAATAGAATTTTTAAAATTATGCTCAAGTTCTATCCACATTTACTGAGGAGTTCATTTTTGTATGGATATGAATACATGCACACATTGTCCAAATGTCTAGAATATAACAGCTCTTGATGAACACCCTGCTTTGCCAAAGCTGGAGTAGACTCCCAGCCACAAGATCAGCATCCTATAGATACACATTTTCTGTGCCACCTGCCCTGACTCGTGAATCCCAGGCTAGCTGCAAAGGAGGAAGTCAGTTTGGCTCAGAACTTCTTCCGTGTTCCTTAACAAAGGTACACAGAATTCCTCAGCCCTTCCTCTAATTCCTGCCCCAGCCCATCCAAGACTCCACATCTATGTTTGCAATGGTTCAAATCCATGGAATATGTGAACTTCCCTCCAAATACTACCTGCTTGGACATTTGTGATGCTGTGGCAGAAGGAACAATTATTTACAGCTTCTGATTTAGCAGGGAAAACAATATGCCCGAGTAGAGAGCTATGAATCACAGTTCTGGCAGAATGACTCTGCTACAGGAACCAGGGGCCTCTGTCAGTTCTTCAGTCCCAAATGTGGGTGACCCTTCCCATCTGTTCTCCCATCTAATCATCACAGCCATCCCTCAAGGGTGAATGAGATGATGTATGATCATCCTATCTTACAGATGAACAAACATCTATCCAGTAAGAAACAAACTCAAGGTCATTTGGAGAATTCATGTTCAAGTTCACTTGGCATCCAGTGTGCCTCTCATCCCTCCTCCCCCGAGTCATTATCATCCTTTCACCAATGCCTGAGAGGGGCCAGAAAGTTCTGTGGGAGCTTACTTCGAGAAAATCATCAGACCAGGTCTCTTCATATCAGAAGGAATGTGGTTTGGCTCATTACAGAAACAAAGCACCAGGATATAAGGAGGTGGGAGCAGGCTGTAGACAACAGGTTGAGGTCCACTCCCACCATGCTCTATAATCTCATCAAATCCAGGCACAGCATTCCCTCCCCTGAGTTCCATAGGGGGTTATTTTATAAGTTGCATCACGACACACAAACGTAGGTATTCTATAAAAATAACGAACAGAATGCATCCCCAGATATGAGACATGCTCTCTCACATGGAACTTTATCTGTAGCTTATTGTCTCTGCCAGCAGGACAGGTCTTCTAAGAGAAGGATCCCTCCTATGTTTCCAGTCAGCATTGTAAGTGGTGGCTTATGCCCTTTACTGAGCTCCTTGCCCTGGCAGCAGTGACTGATCAGGGATGGCAAGTGCCCAGCTTGAGACACTGATGTGTGAGGAGTCCTTCCTGTCCTCCATGAAGATGCCCCTGAGCAAGAGAGGCTCTGTCTGCTCCATGCCCCACTGCAGGGAAGGCTTGGAATATTCCAGCTACTTTGCCACTTCATGTCAAAGATGAAGAGCAGCAGGCCTTGGAAATGCTATTCATCAGATTAATCCAAAGTAACATCAAACCTTGTGTAGGGGGCTCAGCTGAAGATCTGCAATCCTAGCATGTCCCTCTAGGAAGATACAAAAGAGATATTTTATTCCTTCCTTATAAATTCAGAAATGGGAAGAAAGAAAAAAAGCCACGTAAAGCACCACAGTAGTTCCGCCTTCTCCATGTGGAATGTGTTTCAAGACCCCCAGTGAATATCTGAAACCAAAGATATACCAAACCCCAAATATACTATACTTTTCCAATATACACATACCTATAATAGAGCTTAATTTACAAATAAGACACGGTAAGAATTAACAATAAAAACTAATAATAAAAGAGAACAATTATAATAATGTAAAAAAGTTATGTGAATATACTGTCCCCCTCCCCTCCCTTCCCCTCCCGCCCACCCCCTTCCCCTCCCCCCCCAAAACATCTTATATTTTCATCTCTTCATTTCACTTTTTGACTCCTCTTTGGCATATCTGATTTGCCAGCATCACTACTCCTGAACTTTGAGGCCATTATTAAGTGAAATAAGGGTTACTTGAAAACAAGCCCTGTGATACTTCAACAGTCAATCAGATAACCAATATATCCATAAGAGACTCACAGGTGGTCAGTGTATACAACATAGATAAGCTGGACAAAGGGATGATTTATGTCCAGCTGGGACAGCATCAGATTTCAGTATGCTACTCAGAATGGCATGGCAAGCAATTTAAAATGCATGAATCATTTATTTCTGAAATTTTACATTTAATATTTTCAGACTGCTGTTGAAACTATGGAAAACAAAACAAAAGATAAGGGAGGACTACTGTAGTCAATAGTGATCCTATTACATCAAGAAAAGTTACTTTAAAACCTAAGTTTTATTCATGTGTTGAATGTATACTGAGAGGTTTGGTACTTGAAAGACTCCCAGAGTAAATTCTTTTTTTTAAAATTTTTTAATACTTATTTATTAGTTTTCGGCGGACACAACATCTTTGTTTGTATGTGGTGCTGAGGATCGAACCCAGGCCGCACGCACACCAGGCGAGCGCGATATGGCTTGAGCCACATCCCAGCCCCTAGTAAATTCTTTAGAAGACAAATTGATTACAGAATTTCACTTATGTATATAGATTTATAATGTCCTTAAGTTTTTAAAATATATGGATGTCTACCCACTCCACAGGAAGGCCACTCTGCAGAAGGGTACTAGAGAGGGGACCTACATAGCACACATTTAAGCTAATAACCAAATAACCTAACGAGCCTCCCTCAATTAATTCTACTCAAGATGACAATAAAATTGCACAATCATATTTTCAGAACCCAAATCATAAGAAATTACTAAAGCTATGGATTTTGTTTCCAGACTGAGGCTATGAACATTCTGGTTTCTATCACCAGAATCCCCTTCTTGGTGGGATTTCAAGGCCTAAGGAGTTCAAGGTACCTCCTAGCTTGTTATCCATAGCTTTGTCCACCATGTTAAGCTAGTTATTCACATCCATTTTCTCCTCTATTTATTAATACCACCCTGGCTCACTGCCATGTTACTCAGAGTTCCTTGGTAAGTAAGATTTGGCTGAAAATGCAGAGAAATGTTCCATGGTCAGGACAGATAAAACAACTGCATTCTAAGGAAGGAAGCTCCCCTTTGAAAATGAGAAATCAGACACCAGGAGATTAACAGCACTCACATTTTTTCCCGTTTTGTTGCACTCTATCCAGAAAGTCAATGCAACTGGCAGATTAGAGTGAATCCTATATAATGGGCATCTCTATTGTGGGTCTTTGCTGAGTTTTAATTGACACATAATATATGCACACATTTGTGGGCTACAGTGTGATAATTTAAATACATATACACAATGTACTATGATGAGGGAGGTTGGGAAACAGGTAACAAAACACAGTTTCATAAGAGGAATCATTTCTAGTACAAAATGGTAGTGACTACAGTGTAAACAATTTATTATATATCTTACAAAGAACTAGAAGGGTTTAAAAGTTCCCAACATAAATGATAAATGTTGAAGAAGATTAAAATGCTAATTGTTGATCTTTGAAAAACCCAAGTATTTTTTGATCTCCTTTGGGTCCTGCAAGTCAGGACATGGTAGCTGTTTTGAAAAACATAAACTGACTCCAGAAGGCAACCTGCAATTTATCATTCATATATGTGTGTGTGTGTGTGTGTGTGTGTGTGTGTGTGTGTGTGTGTGTGTTTAGTATGTCCTGCCCACAGCTAAAAACATAGTGTACTGTCCTATCCTATCAAACTGAGGGGAAAGCAGAACCCCAAATCTGGTCATCACCTGCCAAATCACACCTCTGGCCTGGGCTATAAAGAGGCATACTACCTACTCATTCACACCAAACTGCTGCCAGCTTACTTCTTTCTATGTCATACATACAGAGGCACTGCTGAAGTTCAAATACACATGTCCCTTTAAATTTTGTATGCTGGAAGTTACACCCCAAGGTGATGGCATTAAGGGGACCTTGCTGGAAGTGAGGGCTTCAGGTCATGAGGGCTTCACCTTCATGAATGGGACTCAGGCTCCCATAAAAGAGGTTTCATAGAGATGTCTTCCTCTTCATCTCTTCTACCACGTGGGACATAGTATTAGTCCCTTTATGTCTTTAAACATGTGAGGACACAACAACAAGATGCCATCTATGCAGGAGAGAGCAGCCACCAAACCTGGTGATGCTTTGATCTCAAACTTCTCAGTCCCCAGGACAGCGAGAAATAAATTTCTGTGATTTATAAATTATCTATATTATTATTTTATAGCAGCAGGAACAGACTAAGACAGCCCCCCATAGGCTCATAGCAGCCTTGATTTTTAATTGACATTTGATAATCATACACATTTATGAGCTATGGTGTGGTAATCATACATATACACAATGTGTCATGGAAAAGGAGGGTATAACAGGTACCAAAATCAGTCCTTAGGAGGAGACCTGATGTCAAAACCTTCAACACAATAATTCCAAATCTATAATTTGTCCTTAGAAAATAAGAAGAGACAAAAAGAGCTATGGAAAAAAGATATTCACTGTCTGTTTTTTAATAAGAAGAAAAGTGGAAAATACTAAAATTTCCAACAAAAGGGCACTGTGGGGGGTCACTGGTGTTTCTGAGTGTGTCTGACTTTCCTCCTTCCAGGAGAAGAGTGGCATCCCTACCTCTGGGGCATGAAGCCATGAACCCTGCTTTAGCTGATAAAGAGCAGGCAGAGGTGATATGCCATTCCTGTGTGTAAGCTTGAGAGTTACTGCCTACCTTCCCAGGCCACCTCTCTTCCTGGGCCACAAGCAATGTTCTATGCTCCTTTGGGGTACATCTCAATGGTCCCTGCTAACCAAGGATAGATAAGGAATAGGAATAAGAAATAAACTTTTGTAAGCCACTGACATTTTTGACACTGTTTATTACTAAAGCATAGCAGAGGTTATTATGATTGATACAAACATGAGTGTCTGCTAGTGGTCTATTGCTATAACAATAATAAATCACAAAAGCATAAATCATCATGATCATCATGATGATCAGTTGTTGTTGTTGTTGTTGTTATTATTATTATTATTAATATATACCTGGTCCCAGTGGTTGGGTAGAGATTTATTTAAAATTATTTTCCATGAGCAGCTAGTGGGAAGATCCTGTAATGAATGAGAAGAGGAGGAGGGCAGAACATCAGTCCTGGATGGTGTATATGTGGTGGGGAGGAGAGGCAAAACTTTCAGTTGGGTTTTGAAAGGTAATACAAGATGGACATGAGTCAACAAAAGAACTAGCTGATTTTGAAGCAGGAATGAAAGGGAATGGACAGTCCATAAATTTGGGGACTTGTCAAGAGAGAAAGTGAAGTAGCTTCTCATCTCCAAGGAGTAAGAGATTAAACAAAGGATAGACTTTTATTTATTTGCAGTGCTGGGATAGGACCCAGGGCCTGGCCCATGGAAAGCAAGTGATCTACCACACAGCTACATCCCCAGCCCTAAAACTTAAAATTTAAAGGCAAGAATCTAATGAAAAATAGAACCTTTACCCTATGGTTAAAAATGTAAATGCATTAAAAGCCCAGTAATTCTTCTAAGCTGGACAAATTGGTTTGGTGGGTGGGAGTGGGGAATGAGACCTAAAAACTATAAAACCAAAAAACGAAGAGTAAGGCACTTTTGTAGAAGTATGGCTGGTCCTAGAAGGCTGCAAGTTAGATGCCAGAGAGAAGTATGTAAGCACTATTTTTGTAAATCTTTTGTTGACTACAAAATTATCTTCAAAATGGTTTTAAGGCTTAAGTACATGTTTATTAGTACACAAGGATGTTTTGTAAATTTTCAGAGGGAAGTGGAGTAAGAGTAGCCTGATCTATATGTTTGTTGAGCAATAAATAAATAAATCCTGGAAGGGCCAATACCAACAGTGGTTGTTGGAGAATACAAAACGTTGAGTTTCAATTTATTTTCCTTCATTTTCATAGACTACTTTTTTCTAAAGTGCTCAAAAATTATGTGCCTAATTCAATATCTACTTAATTTTATATAAGCAATCTGCTTACATATTTATATATAATGTGTAAATATAAGTACTTATAAATATTAAGTAACATAATATATGCTTATACTATATATTACATACTGCTTACTACATATATTGTGATCATTAAAGTCATAATCACAGTGCTTATGATACTATGATTGTCTCCTCAGTACATAGAAGTTTTAAATACCTATTCCCCTTTTACCCCTACCTCAGTACTGTGAAGTAGTATCATTCACATGGCAGAGGATGGAACCCAAGAGGTTAAATAAAGGTCTTACTTTCAGCTTACCAAAGTTAATTACAGAAAGCCTACTGCTGTCCCACTCTATCCTTAAACATTCTTGTTATTGCTTCTGTTGGCAACCACTTAATATATCATATCACAAGAAGCAACAATGGAAACTTAATGACAATAAAATACAGGTAGGAATCACTAAATCCTCATGCAAGCATACAATGGTGAACATAAATTATCCCTGGGTACTAAATGAGACTGAATCTATATATAAGATGATTCCAAGTCTATAGATTTAAAAATACAAGGAACAAATGTATCCCACTTAAGCAATCAACCACCCACCCCTTGCCTTCGAAGTTTGAAATGACAAGTTGGAGTTAAATAACCTTTTCATTATTGGGTTTCTCTTCAGGTTCCTTTAGGTGGAGTTCAAAACTTGGTTATTTTTTGAGCCTTAATTTGTATGCTATACCTTAGGATTTTTGCCAGGGTAAAGTAATGGTGATGTGGCCTTTAGAGTCAATATGTATGGTGTGTCAAGTACTGTGTTAAGTAATTCACAGGAATTTCTTTATTTTCATCCTAATACTACCTTTCAAGGTTGGCACCGTTGTTATCTTCATGCACCTATTGCTGTTTTACTCAGCTCTCTGCCTTCCTACCTAGTTAGGGACCCAGCTCCACACTGTCTGGAAACTACACTTTTACAACAGAACTTCACTCTGGATACAATGATTGGCACCACTCATGCTGGGCCAGGTTAATTCCCCCAGGAACTTGGATTCTTTTTATTTATTAACCAGCTTCATTAACATATAACTCACTTAACCAAAAAATTCACCAATTTAATGTGTACAATTCAATGGTTTTTAAAATATTTGCAGAGCAGCACAACCATCATGACAATCTAATTCTAGAACTATTCTAGTAGTCACTTACTATTCCCTCCAAGGACCCCTGCTCTAGGCAAACACTAACCTACTTTTTAACTCTTTAAATTTGTCTATTTCATTTCATGTAAGTAGAACCACACAATGTGACTGGCGAATTCCACTTAGCTTGTTTTTAAGGACCAACAAGATTGTAGCACATTTCAGTACTTTATTTCTTTGTATTACAGATAATATGCCACTATATGCTATAATATATACTACATTTTTTTTATCCATTCATCAGTAGATGGATACTTACATTGGTTCTACTTTTCAGTTATTAAGAATGATACTATGAACACTTATGTAAAAGTTTTTGGGTGGACATGGATTTTCATTTCTCTTCAGTATGTACGTAAGAGTGGAACTGCTAGGTCATATGAAAATTCTATGTTTCACTTTTTAAGGAACTGCCAAACGTTTTCAGAGTCTCACCATTTTATATTCTCACAAGCATTGTATGATATTTCCAATTTCTCCACCTCCTCACCAACACTCATCTACTTTTTTGTTTTATTTTTTTTAATTCTAGACATCCTAGTGGGTGTGAAGTGATGTCTCATTGTGGTTCTGATTTGCATATCCCTAATGACTGATGATATTGAGCATCTTCTCATGTGCTTACTGAATACTTGTTTTTCTCTTTTTTGGCGAAATGTCTATTCAAGTGTTTTCCCTATTTCTAATTGGGTTATTTGTCTTATTACTAGGATATAAGAATTCTTTATGTATTCTGGATATGAGCCCCCTTATCAGGTATAATTTGCAGATATTTCCTCCTATTCTGTGGATTGTCTTTTCACTTCTTCTAAGGCATTATTTTTGCAGCACATAAATTCTTAATTTTGATGTGGTCCAATGTACCTATATGTTTTTTCTGACGTTGCTCTATTTTTGGTATTGTATAAGGTGGTAGCTCTCTGCAGCGAGGAAGTTGCTGGTGGACATCTGCCCCAATGAGCATGAGGAAACTGAGGAAGGAGCTAGCAGCAGGGAGAGAAAATGACACAATCACACAGTGAGAAAAAAAGCCACATGGGACAGACACAGGCCTGGGCTTCCTAGAGAACTGCTCTCTGAAGCCAGTATGTCCAGAGATACAGCTGAACCTCAGGGGATTCCTCAGGATCCCATGGCCCAGAGCCCCTATTCCATCTAGGTCCCGCTGTTCATCAGCACAATGCGGAAAGAAGCAAAAAATAAAGAAAACAAGAATTCTGACCAGTATACCTCATTTACAGATGAGACAATGGAGGCTCTGGTCACAAGCAGGTGCCATTAAGGGACTACCACAGCCTATACCCCAGTGTGGCAACCTCACCTCTCTGAGGGCAGAGAAGGAACATCACAAACCCAGACAAGCTTCTCTTCACTTGCAAAGAATTCACAGAAAACCTCCTTTAAATAGCATACTGCAAGTGTCAGTTGTGGGGACCTTCTTATATAAGAGAGTTCAGTAATCCTAGAGTCTGCAAGGATGTCACCTAAAATCCAGGTAGGCCCATGGGGGTCACATGGGCAGATCACCAGAAAAACACATAGTAGTACAAGTTTCCAGGAAATATCTTTGTGCAGACTTGATCTCACCGTGGAGGGGAAGGCTTTGTACTCTAACAGAAGCCTCCAAAATCTCCACAGATCCAAATAATTGGTTAAAGGAAAAGAACAACAGCAACAACAACCTCAATCTTAAAAGTTTTCCATATTCAAAAACTCTGAGCTACTGCTCCCTGGTACAAACTACAGAGAACACAATGGGACACAAAAATATTGGCTGATGTGTCACAGGTTTCCGGAGATTGAAAAACAACATTCAAAGGATGAACCAGTTATACATTGACAACTTTCAGCAGTCCCTTTGAGGCTTGTGTTTCAAAGATAAAGAATACAGGATACAAAGAGCCCTACTCCTGGCCATCTCCCCTGGACACCTCTTTTGAGGTAGGACCATGAGTGACCTTCCACCAGTCTTCCTAAGCTAGGTTGCTAGGGAAGACATTACCTTTGCTCCAATCCTGTAGGGTACAGACTTAAAAAGCATTCCACATGTAAACCAGTAAATCACAGCCACCTAATACAAAATAAAAAATCCATATATTTGATTGTCAAAATGTAAGCTCCCACCTAGACATCTTGCCAACCAAAGGGATTCATTTACCTTAAAGGAGCTACAATGACTCATTACCCTGCTTCCAGGAGCCACCATATTTGCAATGTAAACATTCTCACATCACAGAATAGGTAAGTATAAAATCTCCAAAGCATTCCACTCAAGTCTTCCAGGAGGGCACTGCCTCCTAAACCTTATGGGAAATATCTCAACTTATTTTCTTCTCAGATCAATACAGATGCAGATCTTGGCTGTGATTTTAATTTCTCTGATTGCATATTTACCTTATAACATAAATCTTTTATAAGAGCAATTTAGGTGGTTCATGAGAGAATGCCAGATTATTGAACTGCTTGGTCACAAGCCATCATTTAGCAACCTCAATTCCATGTTGTAAAATGTGTTTGATTTTACTTTAAAATGTTAAATATAAAATACAAAGTATTTCATGGCAGAAATACAATGTCATTAACCTTATACCCTCAAATTATTCATTCATTCATCCATCCATGCATGCATCCATACTTATATATTCATTGAGTACTTTCCAGATAGTCCTAAAAGCTGGTTAGATAGGAAAAAACAAAACAATAAAACAAAATCTAACAACAACAACAAAAAAAAAAAACTCTAAGATACAGTCCAAGGCATGAAGTATATAGTAGAAAACTGCATTACCCAGCAGGCAGACTACCTGCTATATAGTACTAGCAAAATGGGGACACTGGAAGAAAAAAAAAAAAAAAGCCTTTGTTCTCTCTTTGTGGAACAGGCTCCTTTCTGCTCAGGATCCTGAAAACGTGCTTTCTTAGCCATGCTGGATCTAATTCAGCATCCAGGCCTTGTCTGAACACCTCAGAGAGAGCTTCCTGAGCCTCATAGCATCTACAACCCTCCATCACTTCACCTGCTTCATTTCCATAGCAACACCGATCACCTTGCCATAAAGCTTTGTTCAGGAATGCCAGCTCACCAGGTATTCACAATACCACAGCACACTGAGCATTTGGTAGGTCATAATTTTCCCTACAAGAATAATGAAAGAAAAGATGTAACAGAAAATCAGAAAGTATTGCTAAATTTCATAGAAAAATTTCTTTAAGAGACAATTCTCTAAAAAACTGCTCTAAAGGTTAAAAAAATCATGAAAAACATTAAAGGTATAGCCTTCATTATTGGAAATAGCATTTTCAATGTAAAGACCATTGACTGTTGGGCTAAGAAAGATGAGAACATTATATACAGTCATCTTTTGGTATCCATGAAGGGACCCTTTGCAGACATCAGAATTCATTGATGTTCCAGTCTCTTATATAAAATGGCAAAATATTTGCATATCATCTATGCATATCCTTCTGTGTGCTTTAAATCATCTCTAGGTGATTTATAATACCTAGCGTAATATAAATGCTAGGTTAATAGTGGCTATATTGTATTGCTTGGGGAATAATGACAAGAAAAAAGTGCATGTGTATTTTACAGATGCAATTTTTTTATATGATCTTGGTTGAATTGACAGATCTGGAACTTGCAAATATGGAAGGCCAACTGTACTTGCGTGTCTCTTCCCTTCCCTGAGACAGAAATTTTCCTAATTTGCAAAGTTTACATAATTTAAACTATGAGTTGCCACAATGATTCACAGAGATGGCCAATTTATCTTATTCCTTTTTTGTTTGTTTGTTTGTTTGTTTAGAAAAAGGAAAAAGAAGGTTTATTGCTTTGCTAGCAAAGGAGAAACACAGGCGACTCCTGTCCCAAAGGCTGTGACTCTGCCCATCAGTAAGAACAGGGAACTTTTAAAGAGGTGATTCAAAGGCTGTATTCCATGTGATTTCTATTGGAGTTGTAATTCACTTGTTAATTTGGGAGTTTGGTGATTTCTTTTTTTTATTTTATTTAATCTATTTTGTTACGAATGACAGCAGAATGTGATTCAATTCATATTACACATATAGAGCACAATTTTTCATGTCTCTGGTTGTACACAAAGTAGAGTCATGCCATTTGTGTTTTCATACATGTACTTAGATTAATTATGTCCATCTCATTCCACTATCTTTCCTACACTCATTCCCCTTCCCTTCCCTCCCCTTTGCCTTATCTAAATTACGTTTATTCCTCCCATGCTCCCCTCATCCCCATTATGAATTAGCATCCTAATATCAGAGAAAACATTTGGCATTTGGTTTTGGGGGATTGGCTTTACTTCACTTAGCATTATATTCTCCAACTCCATCCATTTACCTGCAAATGCCATGATTTTATTCTTTTTTAATGCTGAGTAATATTCCATTGTGTATATATCACATTTTCTTTATCCATTCATCTACTGAAGGGCATCTAGGTTGGCTCTACAATTTAGCTATTGTGAATTGTGCTGTATTTAAAAAAAAAAAGTAGTCATGAAATTCATCTGGAAAAATTAGAGACCCAGAATAGCTAAAGCAGTCCTTAGCAGGAAGAGTGAAGCAAGTGGCATCACTATACCAGACCTTAAACTGTACTACAGAGCAATAGTAACAAAAATGACTTGTAGACTAATGGTACAGAATAGAGGAGACAGAAACAAACTGACATAATTACAGTTATCTTATATTAGACAAAGGCATCAAAAAACATATATTGGAGAAACAATAGCCTCTTCAACAAATAGTGCTGGAAATCCATATGCAACAAAATGAAATTAAGCCCCAATCTCTCACCATGTACAAAAATCAATTCAAAGTAGATGAAGGACCTAGGAATTAAATGAGAGACTCTGCACCTAATAGAAGAAAAAGTAGGCCCAAATCTCTATCATGTCAGATTAGGCCACAACCTCCTTAATAAGACTCCTATAGCACAAGAATTAAAATCAAGAATCAATAAATGGGATGGATCCAAACTAAAAAGCCTCTTCTCAGCAAATGAAACAATCAGTGAGGTGAATAGAGAGCCTACAGAATAAGAGCAAATTTTTACCTCATGCACATCAGAGCACTAATCTCCAGGATATATAAATAATTCAAAAATCTTAACACCAAAAAAACAAATAACCCAATAAATGGGCCAAGGAACTGAAAGACACTTCTAAGAAGATGTACAATTGATCAACAAATATATTTTTAAAAAGTTCAATATCTCTAGCAATTAGAGAAATGCATACCAAAACTACTCTAAGATTTAATCTCACTTCAGTCAGAATGACAGCTAGTAAGAATACAAACAACAATAAGAATTGGTGAGGATGTGGGGAGAAAGGCACACTCATACATTGCCTTTCTGCAAATTGGTGCAGTCATTTGTATTATTCTTATATTTAAACATATCCAAGGTTCATCACCACCCATCTTATACAAAGCTTTATACTTTTATTTATTTCTATTTTAATTGGGATTTGACATTTAAAAGTTTTCAGAAAGGCTCACAGCAGCTATGCTCTCTGACTTCTGGCATCTTTGTATCTGTTCATTGTCTCATCTGTATACTTAAGAGGATTTGGCCAAGAAATGAATGGGCCCTCCATTGTTCTAGGATCTACCAGAAACCATTTCCTTAGTATTCTTTTACAAAGAGTTGCTGGGCAGAGACTAACCCAGATGATCCTGTTTGCCAAAATCCTTTTTACCTTTCTGACCTTAAAGGCAGGTGAAGAACCCCATGGAAATGGGGAAATTCACCAGGACATAAGTCAGTATTATTCACTCTTCAAGCTCACCTCAAAATGTCATCACTCCTTTTGAATGACAAAAATCAGGTCTGGCCTATACATTAACATAGTTTCCTTCTTTCATATACTTACTTCCCCCTCCCTTCTTTTCTAAAACTCTTTGTTGGGAATTAAAATTACGGTGACACTTTGCTTCTCTTGTGTAGTTTCCTCTCCCCTGTTCATGGTGTTTTGATTTTAAGGAGGTCGCCCATTTTGTGTCTACTTAGTTGATCTTTACGAGGATTTCATTTTCTGTTTTCTCTTCCACATTTTCCCCATCTCGGCCTTGTTTTTCCTTGTTTATTCTAGAGATCCTATTGCCATAATTTTCTTTGAAAATATGGAAAATACTTTCCTGAATTACTGAGTTGGTCTCTGAACTGTCCACATTCTTTCACAGTCTTTCAATTATGTATTTTGTTTTCTTTATTTCCATGGTTACCTTACTCTGCAGCATGATAACTCTTTGTTAAGTACAGGGAGTCAGGATTGAACCCAGGGCCTTGTGCCTGCTAGGCAAGCACTCTACAAGAATTACATCTGCAGCCCTTTATTAAAATTTTTATTTTGAGACAGGGTCTTGCTAAGTTGCCAGGCTGGCCTAGAACCTACAATCCTCCTCTTTTAGCCTCCTAATCCCTTAGCTGAGATTACAGGTGTGCATATCATGCCTGGCTGCACTGTAATTCTTTTGTACTCTTTTGTCATTCCTGATGGGATTTGACAGATAACATGGAGTAACCTAGGGGAGTAAAATGAGAAAGTATATGGCCTTGAGACAAATTTGTCTGAAATAGTTCCTTACTGATCTGTACTTTCTTTTGGTCTGGGAATCTTCCTCCTTCAGTTTTCAACCATCAAGGGTTAAGCTGGTTAACTCCCAAGCATTTATTGTCACAGGTCCTCTGTCCAAGGTTACTGTACCCCTCCACCCCATTCCTCTTTCTCTCTGGCTTCACTGTGGCCAGGTCCTAAGCCAGAAGCCAGGTCATGTATACTATTAATGGAAGAGGACCTGGCCCCTTTCTCACTGCCATGCCTTTGAACATCCAGCGGCATTGAACTGGCTCTATCTTTGAAGGGATATAGTGTTCGTTTATTTCTGCTCTTGATGCCCCTAATAATAGTAGATGCCTCATAAATCAAGTGAATGAGTGATTGTATTAATTAACCAGATGAACACCAAAGTGATCAACATCTGGGAATGGATAGCTAACATGCACCCTGGGAAATAGCAACAAGAGAGCCCCTCAATAAAGTCCAGAGGCATGAACACACCCCTCTCTCCTCCTAGGACAGTGGTAGGCCTAGGACAGAGCCTGCTAATGTGCTGCATTTCTTACAGCTCTAACAAATTCTCCAGCTCAATCTTAGCCAGGCATTATCAACACACTAAGGGGCAGTTTCTATACTGGGAATTCCCCACACTCTTCCTTGTCCACTCCAGTTCTGTTCTGTAATCACTCCCTGAGCCCATGAAAGAATTCTTCTACCACCTTCACTCTTGATTCCACAAGCTCTGCCTCCTACTGCAGGGTGAAAGTTCCGCACCAGAGACCAATAGCATGATATAAGGACTCTAGAACTTGAACTGTTACTATAAAGAAGCTCAATGTTTCCAACCTTTGCCAGGTGCACACTCTTGAAAGTACCGGGTACACAGGGGCATGGACAGTACAGCATTCATCTATGTGGACCAATGCCTCCTGCCTGAAGATGACCATTCCCTGTGGGTGCAACGCCCATTCAATTCTGAAGATCCAACCTCCAGACAACTCAGGGAGACACAAAACACCAACAGTGACTATGGTGCAGCCTGCATAGAGTGGAAGCTCAAAATCAGAATCTAAGCAGACTACAGAAGAGAAACACCTCTGTCTGTGACCTGAGACCTAGGCACACTTAATCCAGTCGATGGATTCAAACAGTCCTCAAAGTAACTGCTTGGGCCTCAAAGTGATCACAACAATCCTGTCTTTACTGGGGGTGGCCACTTCTTACCCTTATCTTCCTTCTCCACTTTCTTTCCTTGCCCATTGCCTGGGACACTCATCTTCCTCTGTGTTAAGGGAATCTGAGGTATTCCAAACATACCCCAAGAAGCAGGCAGAGTCCATGGTTGGCTCCTTAGTTTCAACACCACCATATGATGCTTGCTTAAGTCTACATGTCTGCATTCCACAGTTGCTATTTCTTGTTTGAAAATGCCCCAGTTTGTGCTAAAATAAAAACCTCCAAGAAGGCAAGAGCTGGTTCACAAAGTCTGTAAACATTTCTAATAAATGATTTTAAATATGCTATCCATCAATAACAAATCAATGATGTGAAATTTCATATATGAATCCTATTTAAAAATGAAAAAAGAAAAAAAAACTAATCTGCTCCAACTTCTGAATCTCTACTGGTTAAGACAGCAAATTATGCTGTTATAATGTTTTATATCCTACAAAGTGTTTTCACATGCCTGAATGCATCTGTGCCTGGCAATGACCTTGAGGGGTATTCTCTTCATTTTATGTATGTGAACACTGAGGCTTATACAGGAAACCTTTAAAAGATTAGAGAATACTGCAAAATAAAATGGCAAGGTAAACACTGGAGCCAAATATATGGCTATTATGTTTTTTTCTTTCTTTGCCAAAGGGGGAAAAAATCTTCATTAAAATTGTTTCACACAATTGTTCCTACATTGACCTTTCAGCTACACCACAGAAATGTGGTGACTGCACCAAAGATGTGAGCCGATCTCCACAATCAAATAAGAACAGAAACATTTGCTGAAGATGTCCTATGCGTGTACTAACCGATATCATCATCAGAATTCACCTAATCATCACCAGCCATCAGTGACATCATCCCTGTTTTATGCATACGGGAAGTAAGTATGAGCAAGCAATATTAGCATTAGCTACTCTATGGCAATGGAGCAAACCATGAAATGCCAAAGTCAGGGTTTGGGATGATACCACAGAGGTGCAGTAATCAAGCTAGTGCAGTACTGGCAAAATGATAGACAAAACAATCAATGAAACTAAGAGCCCAGAAATAGATCCTTAATTATGACCATTTGATTTTTAATAAGACACCATTGTAATTCATCAGGGATGGGATTTTCTATTCAACAAATGGTGCCTGAAAAAAATTAGATATCCACACAGAAATTCTCAATCCTTACACATACAACACACAAAAAGTAATTGAAGATGAATTGTAAACTACGATATAAAAGCTAAACTTCAAAAAAATATAAAGAAATATCTTCAAGGATTAAGGTGACAAAGGTTTCTTGAGACACAGAAATAACAACCATAAATGAAAAATAGACTTTATAAAAATTTTAAAATTCTGCTTATTGTATCAAAAGACATAACCGTAGCTCAACAATCAAAAGACAACCACCTAGTAAAAAATGAGTACAAGAGTTGGATAGCAGTTCACAAAGGAAGATTATAAGAATGATCAATAAAAATGTTCAACACTATTGGTCAACAGGAAATGTAAACTAAAATTATTATGATGGACTACCATGCACCCACTGGAATGCCTTAAAAGACATAAAACTGCTCATATCAAATGCTGGCAAGGATACAGAACCACCAAAACGCTCAGACTTTGTGGGAAGGAATGTAGAACAGTCCAGCCATCTTTTGTCAACTGTCCTATGACCCAATAATTCCACTCCTAGGTATTAATGTAAGAGAAACAAAAACATCAGCCACAAAAAGCCCTGTATAAGAGCGTTCACAGCAGCCTTATTCATAAGAGCTCCACACTGGGCCAACAAGAAGAGAGTGGCTAAACAGTCCCTGGCACAGTGAGACAATGGAACACAGACAGTGATGAAAAGGACTAGGCCCTCAATACAGCAACAACATGGACCAGTGATGAAAACAGGAAGCTTTGGGAAGACGAGTTCCTCCTGCCCTATCCCCATCCCAAGAAGTTCTAGAAGAGACAAGAGGAATCTATGATAAAGAAATCAGAAAGATAGTTGCCTGGGAGAAGGGTTTGAGCAGGGCATGTGGGAACTGTCTGGTGCAATGTTAACATTCTATATCTTAGTAAGGATTTGGTTTACATCCGTTAAGACTCATCTAATGTGTGCATTTCACTTTCACTAAGAAAGAAAGGAAGAGAGAAAAAGTTGGGTTGGGAGAATGAAAATCTAGGCTAGTGCCAGGGGAGACATCCTTACCTCTGATCTAAACCAGAGGTACTTCAGGCATAAACCCCATTTACTAAGGCACTCTTGACTACACCAGTGTCGAGTGATGGGGAGCCAGAGAAAAACCTACAGAGGGTTCAAGACACACTAACATGAAAGAGAACCCAAAGTGCTCAAGGGTGTCACATATAATCTGCAGAGTGAATATGGTCTCTCCTATCACAGAAAAATCTGTATGGGCACAAGAAGAAATGAGTGGTTTCCATTTCCAAAAGAGGCACACACACACACCTGAATCTGAAATTGTGGTAGAATACACATAACATAAAATTTACCATCTTAACAAATTTGAGGAGTACATTTAGGGGGCATTAAGTATATTCACACTGTGCTATCACCATCATCCATATTCAGAACTCTTTCCCAATATCTGAAATTGAAACTGGACCCATTAAATACCAACTCCTCACTCCCCAACTGCCAACCCCAGCAACATCCATCTACTTTCTGCTGCTATGAAACTGACTACTGTAGGTTCCTCATGAGTGGAATGACAGTATTTATTGTTTTGGGTCTGCCCTATTTCACTTAGTGTATATGCTCAAGTTTCATCCATATTGTGGTATGTGTCAGAATTTCCTTCCTTCTTGAGATGAATAAGATCTCACTTATGTATATACGACATTTTGCATATCCATTCATCCATAGTGGGAGACTATGGGTTGCTCACACTTTTTGGCTATGGTAAATGGTGCTGTGAAATGGTTGTACAAATACCTGTTTGAATCCCACTTTCAATTCTTTGGGGTATGTACCAGAAGTGGTGTTGCTAATTCTTACAGTAATTTTGTGTTTTATTTTCTGAGGACCATTAGACTGTTTCCCACAGCAGGGATTACACTTCACACTTCCACCACAGAGGCGAGGGTTCTAATGTCTCCACATCCTCACCAGAACATATTTTCTGATTTTTTTAGAGTGATAATCTAAAGGGTAGAGGGGACACTCTTGATATGTTTTAAATTAAGGACTTCTATGATCCTTTCCCAAAGGAAAAATAAAGAGGGCATTATTTTCAAATATGATTTCCCAGCATAGGGCTGAGCTTCACAATTGGAAAATGAGTCAGAGAAGGCCCTGGTAATAAAAATGAAGACCCTGTCTCCACACAGTACCCAACCAAAGTGATTTCCCTGCATGTTTGTCCACGAGATTTGGGCAACACTCATTTGATACAAGTGTGTGTATAATTGATGGTTATTAAAGGCCAAAGAGCTTTCTTTATGTTTGAGAATAAGAGGTAAAAAAATGGAATATTTACAAAATAAATCACTTCCATTTGGAAAAATTTACATTCACTTTTGAGGGCTACAGAAACATTTCTATAAATGGTAACAGAATTGCAGCAAGTAGTATTTTTTACTTCCTATTAAGAGATTAAAACTGTAGGAAAATATTCTAAGTACTAAAAGACCAATTGTTAGCAAATATATTAATGAAATTTAACCAATAATACACATTTAAGTCAATTTAACCATGGTGTATTTACAATTTGTTAACACTTTCAGAAACAGAACAGATTTGAAAATTGTCAGAATTCCACAGATATTATCAATTACCTAATATTTTACCATGGTATTTGACTGAATAAAATAGCTCATCACAAAGAAAATTTTAACCTGTATTCAAAGTGAATTTAGTTGGAATTGGTAGAAACTGAAGAATGGGTGCCATAAACATACACTGGAGAAAAGATAGCCTGTTCAACATATGATTCTGGGAAAACTGGAAACCCATATATAGCAGAATAAAATTTAACCCCTATCTCTTGCCCCATACAAAACTCAACTCAAAGTGGATCAAGGACCTAGGCATTAGACCAAAGACCCTGTGCCTACTAGAAGAAAACATAGGCAACTCTTCATCATGTCAGATGAGGAACTGACCTCCTTAACAAGACTCCTAAAGTGCAAGAAGTAAAATCAAGAATCAATAAAAATGGGATGTTATCAAACTAAAAAGCTCCTTCACAGCAAAGGAAACAATCAAGAACGTGAAGAGAGAGCATACAGAATGGGAGAAAATCTTTGCAACTTGCACCTCAGAGCATTAATCTCTGTGATATACAAAGAACTCAAAAAACTTAAAATCAAATAAAAATAAATAAAATAAAACCACAATAACCCAATCAATAAATGGGCAAAGGAACTGAACAGTACTTCACAGAAGAAGAAATACGAATGGTCAACAAATATGTGAAAAAATGCTCAACATCTATAGTAATTAGAGAAATGCAAATTAAACTACACTGAGACTCCGTATCACTCCAGTCAGAATAGCTATTATCAAGAAGAATACAAGGAATAATAAATGTTAGCAAGAAAATGGTAAAAAAAAACTACCTTCATACACTGGTGGTGGAAATGAAAATTGGTGCAACCACTTTGGAAAGCAATATGGAGATTCCTCAGAAAACTTTGAATGGAATCACCATTTGATCTACTTATCCCACTCCTAGTATAAATCCAAAGGACTTAAAATCAACATACTACAGTGATGCAGCCACATCAATGTTTATAACAGCTCAATTCACAATAGCCAAGCTATGGAACCAATCCAGGTGCCCTTCAACAGATGAATGGATAAAGAAAAGGTGGCATATTTACACAATGGAATATTAGCCATAAAGAGGAATGAAATTATGGCATTTGCTGGCAAATAGATAGAACTGGAGAATATCATGCTAAGTGAAATAAGCCAGTCCCCAAAATCCAAAGGCAGAATGATCTCTCTGATATGTGGATGATAACACATGACACATTAAAGGTATTTGGTCCTGAAAGAAATAACAATCTTTAGCTTTATTTTTGGTAGAGTTATAATTCCCAGGTGCCCTAAAATTAAACAAAAACACAAACAAGAGTCCATAGCATTACCTTCCTCTGGGTTGAAACAAATTTTAACCAAAAAAAGAATTTCATTCATTGCAACATGGCTCAAATTCACAATGGGGCTTTGTCAGCTGCCTGGAAAAGAAGGGAGCATAAGGGAACAGGATGAGGAGCTCTAGAAACTTGTGGTGCAGTAAGGAAAGACAGCAGCATGACTGCTAAAGTTTTCCCCAGCCTGGCTGGTGGTATCTGTTGACAGAGAAGTTCTACTATCTGTTCTTCAGATCAATCACTGAATACAAGCACTATACATGATGTCAGGACAATCCCACAAAGTGTGCAATTTAAGGAAAGCATGCACAGCCTAAACTCTGTACCTACTCACATGTCTGGCCCAGGAAGTGTGTTAATGTTGCTATCTGTATTGTATGGACACTAATTTAGGAGCATCCTAAAAGGGTAAACACAAAATAGGACTGAGGGGAGGATGTGTGGATAATAGGACTGAGGGGAGGATGTGTGGATGAGTAAGAATCTTTCTGAATAATTAGATGCTGGCAGGACAAATGAAGTGAGATCACTGTGAATAGAAAGTGTGAGTGAGCAAGGATGTGCAGGGCATAAAGTATTTCCAGGAGGGTGTGACCCCACCCAGGGATAACAACCTTGGCATAGAAACCCATGGTAGAAAAAAAAAAAATATTTCCAAGGTCTGTCATGATGTTCCCCTGCCAGAAAAAGACAGTCATCTTAATCTAGTGCTATGTAACTTTGATAAATAAAACTATTGCTATAGAGTGAACCCTCTGTAACTTCTTTTGCTTTTATCTTGAATGAAAATAAGCAAGGTTCAAAGACAGAAAAAGATGTGGAAGGACATTGGGGTGTCACATAAAATAACGGACATCCAGTGAAACTAGAATTTCAGGTAAACAAGGGGTGTTTTAGTGTAAGTATGCCTCGTGCAATTTAGGGGACAAGCTTATACTAGAATATCATTTGTTACTCATCTGAAATCTAGACTTACTGGGACAACCCACTGCAGCGTTTATGTACATCTGGCAGCTCTAAAGGAAGCACAACTTTGACTTTCCTAAAACCCTCTCTGCTAGTCACCACAGAGAAAGATAAACAAGGTGGAACTCAGCAAAAATACTGCTAAATATTCACCTGTATACAGGAAGCTCAAGTCAGCCAGGACTGGTCATTTTTAACAAGAAATGCAATTATTATGTGTTATTAATTTTTTTAAATATTATTTTTCAGTTTTCGGTGGACACAACATCTTTATTTTATTTTCATGTGGTGCTGAGGATCGAACCCCGTGTGCCTCGCATGCCAGGCAAGCATGTTACTACTTGAGCCACATTCCCAACCCCTGTGTCATTAATTTTTAAATTACATTTCCCTTTTTGTTTTACCAACTGCCTTACTTTTGGACATAGGTTTAAATATTTTATACATACACAGGTAAGTGTAGCTAACCAAGTCAATATTAAAGCAGATCCCATGTGATCACACAACTGAAAAAACAAAGTTTTTTTTTAATGAAATACAGAATTGTTTTATAACTTGTGTCTGATTCAAGACACATATCTCAAACAAACTCCATAAGTGATATTTGGTGCTAACATTTCTAAATTTCTTTCTTTTATTGATTTTATTTTTTAAATACATGACAGTGGAATGCATTACAATTCTTATTACACATATAGATCACAATTTTTCATATCTCTGTATATAAAGTATGTTCACATCAATTCATGTCTTCATACATGTACTTTGGATAGTGATGTCCATCACATTCCACCATCATTGCTAACCCCCTGCCCCCTCCCTTCCCCTCCCACCCCTCTGCAATGCTGAATGTTTTCTCTGATATAAGCTGACTGATCCATAATGGGATAGGGAGGGGCAGCATGGGAGGAAGAGACAAACTCTACATGTTCTTTCTAATGCTTTACTTTTTAAAGTCTCTTTCAAATTTGGTGCTAACATTTAAAAATCTCCTGTATAATACCAAATTGTGGTACAGCCATTATCCTTTCACTATTATCTCTGTTCCAGACTGATTTAAGAACCTAAAAGAAAGTAGGTCTTGCCTTATCCACTGAGGACACATTCCAAGGTCTTGTGTGGATGCCCAAGGCCACAGAGAGTACCAAACCCTACATATTTGTTTTTCTATGTATACATACCTAATATCAAGTTTAATTAATAATTTAGGCACTGTAAGAAATTAACAACAATAACTAATAATAAAATAGAATGATTATAACAATCTTCTGTAAATAAAGCTACTTAAGACTTACAAATTGTTTATTTCTGGAATTTTCCGTTTAATATTTTTTAACTACAGTTGACCTCAGATAACTGAAACCACAGAATGTGAAATTGTGGATAAGGGAAGGACTCCAAAGCCACAATGGCTACATAACTTAATTACTTTTCAGTTCTTCTGAAATAGTTTTCTCTCTATATATATATGCTTTTCATGAACTTAGATCATTTTAGATCATTTTCTTTTTGAGGTTAGTATTACCATGTTATCAAAACCAGTTAAAAACGGTACAAAAAAGTATAAACATTCCTCATGACAAAAGACATAGCAAACCTCCACAAAATATTAGCATATAGAATCCAGCAATGTATAGTAAAAATAATATATCATGATCAAATGTGCTTTAGTCCAGGGATACAAAGTTAGTCTGACATTTTAAAAAATCAAGCAATATAATCTATTTAACAAGCAACCCATACCAATTGTCTCAGGAAAAAACATTTGGCAAATTCCAACAATTCATGATAAAAACACTTAGAAAACTCAGAATAGAATGGAATTTTTTGAAATATAATTAGCAGTATCTATGTAAAATCTACAGCTACCATCATAATTAATACCCAAAGATTGGATGCTTTCCCCCTGGGATCAAGAATCAGAAATATATGCCCACTTTCACTGTTCAGATTCAACAGTACTACAAGTTTCAGACAGTGCAGTAAGGTATAAAAAAGGAAATAAAAGGCATAAAGACAGAGAAGAAAATAAAACTATCCATATTTATACAAAACATATTTTTCATAGAAAACACTAAGAAATCTATACGAAATTTCCTAGAGCTGAGTGAATTCAGGCAGGACACAAGATATGACATAAACATACAAAATCAACTATTTCTATATACTAGAAATGCATGTGTAGAAACTGAAATTAAATATCACTTTCAATACAATATGACTTTCAATCATTCAAAATAAAATAATATACTTAAATTTAAATTGAAAAGAACATGTATCACACTTCTAGATTAAAAACTACAAAATAATGATGAAAGGAATTAAAGAATATCTAAATAAATGGAAAGACATATTGTGTTCGTGAGTTGGAAGACTCAACTAAGTAATGATGTCAATTTTCTCTAATTTCTTATCCAAATACAAGCAAGGTATCCCTGTAACCATAGATGAACTTAAAATAAAATATTTTATGAAAAGTCAAAGGACCTGGAATAGCTAAAACAATTTTGGAAAAGAAAAATAGAGATAAATCATTACACCTATCACTTACTATATCATTTCAGTAATCAAGACATTATGGTATATGTAGAGGGATAGAAACATTAAAAATTGAAATAAATTCATATAACTAAACCTAATTGATGTTTCTAAACTGACATATAATAATTGTGTATATGCATGGGATGCGATGTGATATTCTGAACTATGTATACATTAGAAACATTTAGTCAAGCTAATATCTATACTGCATCAACTCATAATTTTTATGGTGAAAATAATAAAAATCTATTCTTTTAGAAATTTTGAAATATATTTTATAATCCAGTATGGTCACCAGGCAGTGCAGGTCAACAGAATTTACTCCCCAAATCTAATTACTACTTTGTATGTTTTGATCAACATCTTCCCTTCCCCCATCTCTCAACTTCTGCAGCCTCTGGCAACCATTTTTCTATTATGTTTCTATGAGATTGACTTTTCACTTTCCATATATGTGAGATCCTACAGTATTTATCTTTCTCTGCCTTGCTTATCTCAGTTAGCTTCATGTCTTTCAGTTCTGTCTACTGTCGTCCTAAATGACAGAGCTTCCTTATTTTTAAGGCTGAATAGTATTGCAGTGTGTGTATAAAATCATATTTTCTTTATTCACTCATCTGTTGATTAATGCTTACGTTGCCTTCATATCTTTTTCTTTACAATGCTAAGGCCATTTTATTGCTTTGTATAACATTTTGACTAAAAATGTTAAGAATCTTAAAAAAGACAAAAGATCTGTTTCCATAGATATATTGAAAACATGACTACAGAAGACTGTACATGACCAAAAGTTCATGACAGTCACATCGGAGTTGGTAAAGAGGGAAAAGAGTAAAATGAGAATACAAACATAAATTGGAGCAAGATCATATACAACTAGATGTACAGGTTAAGGTTTTCAGATACAATAATTTATATTAGAGTAAATGGTACTTTCACTAAAATATAGAGAACATAAAAATGTGAACATCTAAAAAGAACAAAAAATACAAAAACATTTAAAAAAATTGTTTACTGTGATCATGTGGCATTCATCCCATAGATGCAGAGTTGGTTCAATGTACAGAAATCAATAAACTTAATTCATCACATAAATAGACTTAAAAATAAGAATCCTATGATCATCTCAATATATACAGAAAAAGCATCTGACAAAATACAGCACACCTTCATGTTCAAAATACTAGAAAAACTAGGGATAGTAGGGACATACATCAACATCATAAAAAGTATATATGCTAAACCCAAGACCAACATCATTCTAAATGGAGAAAAATTGAAAGCAGTCCCTCTAAAACCTGGAAACAGACAAGAATGTCCTCTTTCACCACTTCTATTCAACATCGTCCTTGAAACTCTAGCCAGAGCAATTGGAAAGAAGAAAAAAATTAAAGCAATACAAATAGGTAAAGAACTCAAACTATCACTATTTGCTAATGACATGATTCTATATCTAGAAGATCCAAAAAAATTCCACCAGAAAACTTCTAAAACTAATAAATGAATTCAGCAAAGTAGCAGGATATAAAGTCAACACCCATAAATCAAATGCATTCCTATACATCAGTGATGAATCCACTGAAAGAGAAATTAGGAAAACTACCCCATTCACAATAGCCTAAAAAAAAAAAAAGTAAAATACATGGGAATCAATCTAACAAAAGAGGTGAAAGACTTCTACAATGAAAATTACAGAACAATAAAGAAAGAAATTGAAGAAAACCTCAGAAGATGGAAAGATCTTCATGCTCCTGGACAGACAGAATTAATACTACCAAAAGCATTATACAGATTTAATGCAATTCCTATTAAAATCCCAATGACATTCTTTATAGAAATAGAAAAGGCAATGATTAAATTTATTTGGAAAAATAAAAGACCCAGAATAGACAAATCAGTCCTTAGCAAGAAAAGTGAAGCAGGAGGCATCATAATACCAGACATGATAAGCAGAAACTTTTAGTTTCTTCAATTCATAACCACTAAATCTCAAATACAAAATACATGCAATGAAACATTTCATGCAGAAAAAATGAAAAATAAAAATGAAAACCAGCATAGGGATGAATTGTGCTAGAACAGCCAATTAAAGGAAAATCAAGTCTGAAATAGTCACTTAAAGGAGAATCAAATCTGAAATAGAAGCAAATCAAAATGGCTAGAAATAAAAATCATCTTTCCATAATAACATTGAAATAAATGGTCTAAACTCTCAAATCAAAGACACAGATTGGCAGAATGACTTAAAAAACAAAGTCAATAAATGGGATGGATTCAAACTAAAAAGCTTCTTCTCAGCAAAGGAAACAATCAATAACATGAAGAGAGAGCCTACAAACTAGGAGAAAACCTTTACCACACACCCTTCAGAGCACTAATCTCCAGGATATATAAAGAACTCAAAAAAATCTTAACACCAAAAAACCAAATAAACCAATCAATAAATGGGCTAAGGAACTGAACAGATACAGAAGATGATACACAATCAATCAACAAATATATGAAAAAATGTTCAACATCTCTAGCAATTAGATGAATACAAATCAAAATTACTCTAAAATTTCATCTCACTCCAGTCAGAATGGCAGCTATTAAGAATACAAACTACAAGGGCTGGGGCTGTAGCTCATTGGTAGAGCATCCGTCTTGCACATGTGAGGCACTGGGTTCAATACTCAGCATTACATAAAAATAAATAAAGATATTTTTTAAAAGAATAAAAAAACAACAATAAGTGTTGGCGAGGATGTGGGGAGAAAGGCACACTCATACATTGCTGATGGGACTGCAAATTGGTGCAACCAATATGGAAAGCAGTATGGAGATTCCTTGGAAAACTTGGAATTTGACCTTGATATCCCACTCCTGGATTCATACCCAAAGGACTTAAAATTAGCATACTGTAGTAATGTAGCCACATCAATATTTATAGAAGCACAATTCACAATAGCTAAATTTCAGAACCAACCTAGATACCCTTCAATAGATGAATGGATACAGAAAATGTGGCATATATACCCAATGGAATATTACTCAGCATTAAAAGAGAATAAAATCATGGAATTAGAAGGTAAATGAATGGAGTTGGAGAATATTATGCTAGGTGAAGTAAGCCAATCCCCCCAAATCAAATACTGAATGTTTTCTCTGATATGAGTATGCTGACCCATAATGGGGATGGGAGGAGGAACATGGAAGGAATGGAGGAATTTTAAATAGGACAAAGGGGAGGGAGGGGAAGAAATGGAGCAGGGGTTGGTAGGAAAGACAGTGGAATGAGATGGACATCACTACCCCAAGTACACGTATGAAGACATGAATGGTGTGACTCTATGTTGTGTACAACCAGAGACATGAAAAAGTGTGCTCTATATGTGTACTATGAATTGAAATGCATTCTGCTGTCATATATAACAAACTAGAATAAATATAGAAAAAACCAAATAACCCAATCAACAAATGGGCTAAGGAACTAAACAGACACTAAACAGAAGAAATATATCAGCAAATATATGAAAAAGTATTCAACATCTCTAGCAGTTAGAGAAATGCAAATCAAAACTACACTAAGATTTCATCTTACTCAAGTCAGAACAGTAATCATCAAGAATACAGGCAACAATAATGTTGGCGAGGATGTGGAGAAAAAGTTCACGCATACTTTGCTGGTGGAACTGCAAATTGGTATAACCACTATCGAAAGCAGTATGGAGATTCCTCAGAAAAACTGGAATGGAACCACCATTTGACTCAGCTATCCCACTCCTCAGTTTATACCCAAAGGACTTAAAAATCAACATGCTACATTAATGCAGCCACATCAGTGTTTATAGAAACTCAATTCACAATAGCTAAACTATGGAAACAACCTTGGTATCCTTCAATAGATGAATGGATAAAGAAAACATGATATATATTCAATGGAATATTACTCTTTTAAAGAAGAACGGAATTATGGCATTTGTCAGTAAATGGATGGAGTTGGAGAGTATCATGCTAAGCGAAATAAGCCAATCCCCAAAAAACAAAGCTGAATGCTTTCTCTAATATGTGGATGTTAATTCACAATAAGGGGGGACACTAGATAAGAATAGAGTTACCTTAGATTAGGTAGAGGGAAGTGAAGGGAGGGGAGGGGAGAGGGTGTGGGGATAGGAAGGATAGTAGAATGAACCAGACATTATTACATTATGTATATATGTGATTATACAACATGTACACTCAGAAAAATGAGAAACTATATCCCATCTATGTATGATATACTAAAGTACATAAATGTATTCTACTGCCATGCATAACTACTTAAAACAAAAAATTAAAAAGAACAAATAATTTAAAAAATGAAAGGGATTGAAGTTTCCATATATTAACTATTATAAATAATGCTTAAATGAATCTTTAAGCATCCTATGCTTCTATTCCTTTGTTCCCCAAAGTTGGATTTCTTGATCACAGGGTAATTCTATTCTTTGAGGAAACTACACACTATTTTCCAAAATGGCTATGCTAACAGTGTACAAGGGTTTATTTTTCTCCATATTCTTGCCAAAACTAGGTATCATTCATCATTTTAATAATAGTAATTTAACTGGTATTAGGTAATACTCATTGTGATTTTAACTTGCATTTCGTTTAATGTATCTATTGACCATCTGTATCTCTTCTTTTAGGAAATATCTGTTCAGATTCTTAACCCATCTCTTGAGTTATTGTCTTTTTGCTATTGACTTGTTTGAATGTCTTCTATATCTTGGATATTAGTCCTTCATCAGATTATGGTTTAAAATCCTCAATCTGTGTATTGTCTCATTACTCCATTTTCTTTGCTTTGCAGAGAGTTCATTTTCTATTTTGGCTTTTGTTTTCTGTGCTTCTAGTGTTCTATCCAGAATTCAATGCCCAGCCCAATATCATAGAACTTTTTCCCTATGTTTTTTCTCTAGTACCTTCACAGTTTCAGATCTTATTTCTAAATTTTTACTCTATTTTGAACCTACACACACACACACACACACACACACACACACACGAGATAAGGGTACAGCTTCATTATTATGCATGTGGATACTCCTTTTATCCAGCACCATTCATTTAAAAGACTGTATTACTGTATCATTCCCATTTTGTGTTCTTAGTAATTTGTAGAAAATAAATTGACAGTAAATACTTGGATTTACTTCTGGAATTTATATCATTTCAGTGGTCAATGTATCTGTTTTTAAGCTGTCACCATGCTGTTTTGATCACAGTAGCTTCAAAAGATATTCTGAAATCAGGGAATGTAATACCTCCAGCTTTGTTCTTTTTGCTCCTGACTGCTTCAAATAATTAGAGTCTTTATTGACTCTATATGAATCTTAGGGTTTTTTTATATTTCTGTGAATAATCACATTGGAATTTTGACAGAAATTGCATTGAATCTGTAGATTGCTTTGGGTAGTGTAGACATTTTGGCAGTTCTTTAAAACATGATTATTCCAATTCATAAACATGGAATTTCTTTCTATTTATTTGTGTCTTCTTCAGTTGTTTTCATCAATGTTTTACAGTTTTTAGTGTAATAATCTTTCACCTCTTTGGTTAAATTCACTTTTAATTATTTTATCTTAGTCCTGAACAGACAAATTTTCATAAAAGAAAATTTAAAAATCCATGAAAAAAAGAAATAAATGAAAATGTCTCTATTTGCTGATGACATGATCCAAAATGTGGAAAATCCTAAAGATTCTACCAGAAATTGTTAAAACTGAGCAAAAAATTCAGTAAATTTTCAGGTTACAAAATCAATACATTTGTTTCATTTCTATATGCTAACAACAACTATTTGAAAAAGAAATTTAGAAACAATCCCATTTATAATAGTAGTGAACTATTCTTGACACAGCTTAAAAAGCAATTCAATTCAGGAAGTGTAAGCTTTTCAAAAATAGTGCTGAAGCGGGGCTGGGGTTGTGGCTCAGCAGTAGAGCATTCACCTAGCACATGTGAGGCCCTGTTTCAATCCTCAACACCACATATGAATAGTTAAAATAAAGGTACTGTGTTCAACTACAACTAAAAGAAATAACTAAATATTTTTTTTAAAAAATAGTGCTGAAGCAATTGAACATGTATAGGCAAAAATATCAAACTTTGACCAATGCATCATATAACATATATTTTAAACTCCCAAAATGAATCACAGATTTAATGTAAAATGCAAAAGTATAAAATTTTAGGAAAAAATCTTTAATACCTAATGTTATATGAAAAGTTCTTGGATGTGACATTAAAAATATATCTAAAAAATAATAAATTGTACTTCATCAAAATTTTAAAAACAAAAACAAAAAAAAGCAGTAACAACTTTTGCCCTGTGGAAAATCCTTTAGCAGAGAGCCAAAGCTTAGTCATCTTCACATCACCCATTAGCACAGCTATCCCCTAGGGACATCATCCACAACCCCATCTATTTCTTCACATTCAATCCTTCTAAATCCTGCATGGATCAAGACTCATTGCCAGGCCTCTCTTTCCAACTACACCCACCAGGCCAACCTGCCAACTCTCATTGAAATCCTATAGAACCACTACTCCTAACTGATATCAAAGACTTCCCAATATTTCTAATGATCTTGAGGATCCCCCAACTATTGCTCAGTGATCTTGAAAATTCCCCCAATACTCCTGACTGATATTAAAAACTCCCACTACTCCTGAAGACCCCTACCTACTCCTAACTGATCTGGAGGACTCCCCCTACATTAGTCCTAAGTGACCTTCAGCGTCACCCTTCATAGTCCACTACCATCTAAATACTTATCTGATTCTGATGCTTTGAGATCCAAGAACAAAAGAAGAGAACTGATGGTTCAGGGCAACTCAACCAAATAGTTGTGTTGGGTGGGAGTTCATGACACTGTGAGGTGCATTCCCAGCCCCTGGTTCCACGGCACTGCATGGGATGGGTGGCAGGAAAAGCAGCAGAGCAGCTGGCAAGGCAAGCCCTGGGCCCTCTGACTCAGAGTGCCCTTCTCTTTACCACTCTATGGTAAGGGAATCCTCCATCTGGCTTTGGTATTGTGGTCCTTCTCTCAGTGGGTAGGTGTTGGTGCAGTGACAGAGCCATGAGGAGTGGCCATTTTGGGGAGCAGGATGCTTGTTAACTGTCCTGTTTATTCTACTCACTCACCAGAAAGATGGACTCCACTGTGCAGGGTAAGCACTTGAGGGTCTTTGGATTAGGTGAAAAAAGTGTGGGCCTACTGTAAGTAGCAGGATAAAAGCCTACTGTGATTTTATTTCATACTCTAAAGGGAATATAACCTAATTTGAGGCTTTCAAACAATGGAGCCAGACATATCCTTTCAAAGATATGCCACCTGCTGAAGTCTGCCCTGACTTCCACACAGCACATGCACCTGGACATGCATGACAGCTTTGGTTTTCCTTTCTATGAGGTTCTATTGTTCTACATTCAGAGGCACCCAAGTTACACTAAATCAAAAAGTTGAATGAGAAACTAACTTGTGAGTGAGGGGGTTCAGACAAGCTCTAAGAAGTGTGCCCACATCAGGACTCTTAGGTACAAATAATGCATTGATTATCGTGAAACAAACAAACACAAAACCTAAAAAGAAAAAAAATTGCTTGGGACTTAGTTGGTATTCAAATTTTTACATTCAGGCTGGGATTGTTAAAACAATATTATAACCACTTTCCTGGGAGATGAGAGCTCACTTACACAGATGCAAAAGAGAAATGACACAGTTAGCAAGTTGGATTACTGACTTTAAAAATAACTTAGGTTTTCATTTGTTAGCAGTTTCACTTGATCAGACTTGTGTTAAACTATTTTATTCATGAAATTAAAATTTTCTTAAAATAAAAATGACCTACTATGATATTTCACTTAAGAAACTCAAAACTTTAAGTTCACTGTCAAAAATAATAGTGGTATTTTCTATTTGAACCATCAGAGGTAGCATTAAACCTTCTAGAGGTTACTGATCTGATTTTAATGATAAACATACCAAGAACCCAGACTGGTTTTTAATTTTTTTTCATTTAGCAGACATTGGTATCCATAGAAAATATAATTTTTAGGCTAACTCTCAGGTTTCAGAAAAACACACACCTGAACAGAACAGAAAATATGAAAAACAATAGTGCCAAAGCATTCTTGAAGATTTAGGTTTCCTATTACTTGATCTAGAACATTCCATTTTAGGGTGAGAATACCCTATCCAAAATGTTTGGGATTGGCAGTGTTTTAGATTTCTAGATGTTTTTTTGGATTTTTGAAATATTTGCATTTGCACAATGAGATACCTTGAGGATGGGACTCAAATCTAAACACAAAATTAACTCCTGTTTCATATGCACCTTATACACATAGCCTGAAGGCAATTTTACATAACATTTTTAGTGCACCTGCATTTTCACTGTGACACTTTACATGAAATCATGCATAGAATTTTTTACTTGTGGCATAATGTCAGTGCTCAAAAAGTTTCAGAATTCATAGAATTTCAGATTTTGAATGTTTAGATTAGGGATGTCCAGGCTGTACCAGAATTTTCTAAAATGGCTTTTAACTACCACAGCAAAGGAATGCCCAAAGTCCTATATTGTGGCCTTTATCTCATAATGATAGAGCTGACTGACATCACCTTTGGTTGCTAAAGAATTTTATCACCTGTGCCATACAGAGGTTATAAAAGCAAACTCAGCCAAGTACCAAAGGAAACTGTTTTTGAAGACCTTGTCATAATCACTGCAAAATATCCAGCTCTAACACATGTACTTGATACAAAGAAGAAGAGCTGTCACCTGCAGAATCCCATGAGGTCTGTTGTCAGCAGACTTGGGTTGCGCTCCAGCCTCCTTTTCTTAGTCACACACATTCCCTGGGGAAAACACTTAGCTTGACCTTCACCTGTGTCATCTGGAACACGAGGATAATATTGCCCCTGCTTCTTTCTTCCTCAGAGTGTGAGAAATGATGCTGATGAAAGACGGACACCTGGTCAAACTGTGAATTACCTTGGAAATGTGACTCATGAGCAGTGGGTGTCCTCAGACTCTGAGAGGTGTTCAGAAACATATCTTAGTACACAACAAAGCTTCTGGAGCATACATCACAAGTGGACAGTGACAATTCAGTTGATCCACTTTGCCTCTGCCCAGCATCACAATCAGTTCCCTACTACCCACCTGTGTCAGCTTGTCAGGGGCAGGACATGCTCCATTGGTGGATGAACAGTGACTGAGCACAGTAAGAAAGAGTTAAATAAGCTGTATAAACAGCCACTGGAATAAAAAGCCCTCATTTAAATGCAGAACCTATATAAAGATCAATAATTGTTTACTAAAGTGACTTTGGATTCCTGCTTGACACAATTGTAATCCAAAATATACTCCATAATCATCATAACCTTACTCACTCTACCTGAAGAACCTCACTCTGGCCTCTACCTATTGGCAATAGTGAGTTTTTGGAGAGAGAGAAAGCACATCTTAAGCTGTCTTAAGATGTGAATACCTATGTTCCAGAAATTCTTCTTCCAGATATCTACCCAACAAAAAAGCATTCAAATGTTTACCAAAAGACATGGTCTAGAATGATCAGTCATAGTGGAAACTACCCACATGTCCACCAACAGTGTGTATTTTATATTTGCACAGCACTGAGAACTGATGAGCTACTACTGCATACACACAAGGACCTACACTAATCCCACATGCATAACGTTAAGTGACAGGAGCCAGAAGAAAAAGCATACACATTGTTTGGTCCCTTATATACAAAGTCCCAAACAGGTAAAACAAGTCTTACCACAAAGGGAGGAGTGCTAATAAGGGGTAAGGTGGGGGCTCCTGGAGTACTACATGTTCTGTGTCTTGAACTGCATGTTCAGTTTGTGAACATTTATCAAATTGCAAACTTGAGACATGCACCTTTCTGTATGAGATTATATTTCCATAAAAGCTGTGTAGCCATGGCTGAGAGAGAGGCTGGCAAGAGGGAGTGACTCAGACCCTGCTCTTAGGACTTTTCTTTTCCTACCAGTTAAGCCAGCAAGAGGACAGCTTTTCACAGCATGAGTGAGGGCAAGTCCCTTTGATGGCTGGTTTCAGCAGAGACTGTACTATGTACTAAATGTGTATGTGGCAAGGTCTAGAGGAGGGACAGAGAAGACACTGTGCGGGCCAGTAATTAAGGTATGCTATTTAACAATATCATAAATGCACTCCGGATTCTGACGAGATTCGTGACTCTCTCCAAATTTACTGTGACTCAATTGTGATCTTCTCAAAATTATGACAAAAACCTGACCTACTTAGGACTGGGAAAGTGCCTGTAAGTGACATTGCTGCTTCCCTATTTAAAGCATGTCTCTCATGACTTAAGCAATAGTAGAACAGAAGAAAATCCCAAATTCATTGCTAGGCCCAGAATTCCCAAAGATGGGTTTGCATTTGCTGATGGATCTGAAAACCTTAAATGTCAATGCAACATGCACCATATGATGGTCTGTTTCAGGAAGCTCAGGGGATGAGGGACTGGGTGAGAAACTGCTATATAGAAGTCCCCCAAAAGTGCTACTCCCCTCATCAACCTATCCAACCTCACACCACTGTACTGCAATGCAGACCTTAGCCCCCATTCAACAACAGAGACATGGAGAAAGAGGAGCAAGCCTGGCTGCCCTTCCTGTGTCCTTAAAGCTAATGTGAAGAATTCAGAATGATTTCCCTTTGGATCACTCTCCTTATGACCCAGGGTGGGAAAATACCTAGAGAAGTCCCTTGGACACAGAGAAATCAATATACCAACCATCATCTAGGGAAATTGCATAAAATTTTTTATAACTTTTTTTCTCAAAAACAACTATTATCAAGCTTTAATTAATATGGTTTATTTATCCCCAACACCACAAAATAATATATTTTGACAGTGGTTTTTTTTTTCCCCCACCTACACAATTTTTCTAGCTCTTCCTTTAAAAATTTGCAATTTTGAAATGAAAGGCAAGATGAGTCCCATGTAATGTGATCCTAGCTGCTGCGTAGGCTCAGGCCCAGAAGCAATGCAATGACCATGCTTTCTGTAAACATCTGTAACAACATTAGAGATGAGCCTTTGCTTGGCAGAGACCTCACTGAGCCTGGTGACAATGAACAAACTCTGGCTGGGTCACTGTTATTGTTTTTGGTCGGTTCCTACCCACCCCCTTTTTTTTTCTGTTCTGCCTATGACTCAAACATAACAGGTCAAGAACTGGTGGGGCCCGTCTGTGTCACAAAATAGTAAAATGTCCAGAGGCACACCTCTGTTCTGTCTGGGTGGGTTCTATGTTCTGCACCAAAGCAATCTCTAAAGCCTGCAGCATCCTGAAGGGCCATGTTCACTCCCAGCGAAGCCACATAGCCCCTGTGAGGACTGCCCAGCCAGGCCAGGAGGGCTGTGACTTCAGGGAAGCAGGGATATGTATCATCAGAACTTTCAAACTAGATTTTATTAATCCTTTCTGCAAAGCTCACCCAAAGTTCCAAGGACATATTCACTTCTGGTAAATTTGAAAATCAGAGGCGAGTGAGCATTAAGCATGCCCCCATCCCAATCATTTGGAGATATCTTTTACCATTCCCCAGATGATGTACTGGGACCTTGTGGCTGGAAGACCACCCTGTCATGCTCCCTTCTTCCCTGGCTCCTTCACCACCTATTCCCTTTGACCTTCCCATTCTAGGTACCCATACAGGAGCACAGTATGCAGCAGAAAAGAAAATCCAGAGTCACAAACTGGTTCCACAAGCCTGTGCTTCCTGGTGACATTGGAGATGCCTATTTGTCCTTGGCCTCCTGCCAACCTGATACAAAGGAAACTGCCTGTGTCTCCTGGGTCCTCATGCACAACTCACAGAACTCCTGATGCCACAGCCAGTAAAATGCCCACCCCACCCCACCCCACCCCCAACGTTGAGAGTTCCTGTAGTGTTAATTTTGCTAAGTAAAAACATCAAATACCAAAGCAAACATTCCCAAATTTCCATAAAGAAAAAGACCTGATGCCAGGCAGTCAGGGGTGGGTCCCACAGAAGGAGGCTGAGTAAGAAACATCCTGCTCTGCTAGAAACAGTGCTTGACCCTTCTTCCTGTCACTCAGGGTCCTACTGACTTAGGGACCATTCCATGGCCTCAGTTTCCCCACCTGTGAGCTGAGACATGGCTGTCACTGATGGTTCTCACTGAGAGATCTCTTGAGAATTAAAGCTGAGACACCGTGTGTGTGTGTGTGTGTGTGTGTGTGTGTGTGTGTGTGTGTGTATTGGGGAGGGAGGGGCTGTACTGTTCCACAGCAGGCAGAAAGCTTCCTGCATGGGGACTTTCCCTCTTCACAGCCTGTGGTGGGTTCTGAGAGAGCTCAGAAACAGGCTGATTTCTTCTCATCCACTTTCTTGTTCCTATCCTAATACTTGTTTTAAAACAACTATGATAAAATGTAGGATTCTTTGCCATGTCAGCTGTCCCCACCTGGAAAGACATCAGGCCTCCTCTCACTTTCATGAGAAGTCATAAATCTTTTTCCCCATGACTCAGTACATAATATGTCCCTGTAGCTCAAATGAAAGAGGGATCTCTATTCCTCAGTCCTTGTTCTGCCTCAGGTTTCAAACAGGTTGGGTGAACACACATGCACATCAGAATCCATCTGGTTACAGTGCAGGGGCAGCCTAATTTTCCCATGCACCCACTGTCCTGCTCCCATTCTCTGTAAAGGCAGGTGCATGTTGGTTCTGACTGCTTGATGTGTTCTCTGCAAACAGGAGTGACAGCTCTGGATGGGAAAATCACATCAGTGATGGCTACACATTCAGACCCTGTCTCGCATGCTTTAGTCATTCTGTTGGTGGCAGACCTAGATAGAATAAACCTCTCTGGAGAGTCTGCAACATCCAGTGTTCTTCCTCCCCAGGCTCTTGCTATCACCTCTGGAACATCCCCTCCTTCCTTGCCCTTCTCAATCCCACTATAGATGCTCCGGGGGGCTGAGTTCTAACCTGGCCCCATCTACATATAAGCATAGCCATTGACTCCGTAGACCCCTCAGGGGCCAGAATCTCTCCAAGAAGGGGAGAGAAGGGTTGAGGGCTCCAGAAACAAGTGAACCCACAGAACTGGGGTCTGATCAGAGGCAGCTCTCAGAACTGCAGCCCCCAGAGTGTGGGATCCCAGATTCCTCCTGTTTCACTTGCCCCTCTCCTGGGCAGGCTCTCCTCCGTCACAACTCTGCGCCCTTGCTGCTGTTTACTGCACATTAGTCCTTACAGCCTCTGTTCACCTCCTTCCCTCCAGGACTCTGATCTTATTTCCAGTTGCCTCATCTCTTTTACATTTCCCGATTTGAATTCCTAACAAATCCTGCTTTCAGGATATGATCGACAGGACTCCTTCCCAGTGGGTTGAGCTCTTTTCACCAATGTGTAAGTTGGCCCACTGGTCAGTCTTGTTTTGTTTTGTCTCCCTTTTTGGTAAAGGCTTATGCAGGAAAGATATGGAATTGTAAATATTTGGGATATATTACCAAGGACTAATCTAAGAATCCTGGAATAAGCAAGCATTGCAGAGTTCAGAGGGCAAAGGTGAGGGGGGCATACTGAAAATCTCAAGTAGAGGAATAAAGGGAGAAGTGTGACAACAGAATAGGAATGTGCAGGAACTGTGGCTCATGATGACCTATCAGGCTGCACAATAACAATTCATCTCTTTGACCAGAGCACGTCGACAGCAAAGCCACAGCTCCTGGCCCCCATGAGTCCTTGATCAATATTCTGTTCACCAACCACAGCACATTCACTCAGTGAAATGCCATGTGGCCACTGAAACCTTGATTTAAGCAGGATATTTAATAACACGGGAAGGGCTCAAGAAATAATGCCAGGTGAAGAGAAAAAACAAACTGGATAAAACATTCTTTGCACATGTGATTGTTTATTTCTTCTCCAAAGAGTATTTTTCAAAAGAGCATTTGCTACTTTTATGATAGAGAAGATGTTTCAACAGTGTTGAATGAATGAAAGGGTAACAAAAAGCAAGGGCAACCAAATTTAGCAGCAGATTAAATGTAGAAATAAAGGCAATAAAAAAATGAGAGCTGATTTGCGACTTCCTGCTGGACAGGGCAATGAAAGACTACCCTCTGCCTTCCCCCAGGTTATAAAGAAGCATAATGCCCCACAAGTCCTGCTATTGTCTGGACACTCTGATGGTAGATAGGCTGACAAAGAAGCTGGTACAGTACGTAAGGGTAGTTAAAGGGCGTGAACAGAATGCAGAGGATTCTTTACATAAATTTATGACACTTCAAACCTCCTTCGGAAGCAAATACAGACCATTAGTGCTATATGCTTCCAAGACAAACTTACATGAGAACAGTGCCCAGAGCGGGGCCACTGCATATTTGCCTGATGCTCTGCATATAACAGAAATGAACAAAGGGGTGCAATAACACATTAGAGAACAAGATGTCTGCTCTCTTCCACTAAAGACAACTTGAGACACTTTTATCCTTTGTTATCAGGAAAAGGAGGCTATTTTTGCACACCCCAGGTTTAGTGATGTGGTAACTCATCCCCAACTCCAAGGAGGCAATAAAATAACTTCAGACTCCAAAATCTATACATAAAAGGGATATTGTGGAACAGTGTAAAGCTCTGTGGGGGCAATGAAGGTTTAAGGGCAGAACACAGAAAAGTATGTTTATTTAGAAATCTAAGAAGCCCATCCAATGTCACAACATGAAAATCACCATTACCATGAGGGATTGTCTGGTAGGTGAGACTCAAGAAGACATGAAGACCTGTAACCTGCTCTTCAGGAGCTAAGACCCTAAATGCAGAGTGCCCCAAGAGCAGGTATTCTGCGATGGGAAGTCATGGCTTACAAGCATGACACCATCACCAGGTACTGAGCAAGGACAGACATGGAAAGGCTTTCTGGGGGGAAGCTGAGAAGGTGGATGTCAGGAGAGAGGCAGAAGGAAGGGTGTTAAAGAGAAAGCAATGTTGGGCATCCAGAGAGGGGCAAGGCAGCCATGTGCTGTGGTATGATTATGAGGAGGGAAGTATGCAGATCAATCTCCTGTGGGAGTACTAACTCTGAACTTCTAAAATGTTCTATGCTTTTTTTAAAGTTTGCTATAATTGAGCTTGCAGACGAAACCTCAAATAGATATCATCCACATAACAATCTCCAGAATATTTCAGGCTTCACTGTAAGGATTGCCTCCCTCCTTTTGCTGCCCTGACTCAGCAGTCATCTCCTAAGGTATCATGAGCTTTGCATTTTTAATCCCATCAATACAATATAAAGCAGCAAACAAACAGACTATTAGAAGACAAAACACTGTTTTTGAAGGACTGGTAAATCTTATGCCTCTGCCTGGCAGACAGAGCTTCTCAATGGGATCAACATAGCTCCAACTATGGCTCTGCCCTTAAAGACCAGAAACCATTCACTGGGCATTTTCAGGTCGTGGTACACAAACATACCAGTCACTGCCCAGTCATTCCATGCCTTCACTTCCTAAGCCATTCCCAACTTCAGAGCAGCAGGCCCACAGGATCTTTGGTTTGTGGCTGGTCCTATCCTGATGCCCACACCCACTGCATCCCTGACTCATAAAAGCCTTTCTACAAATTTCTATGTAGGCTGGATGACAGACACACCGATGAAAGGTCCAGCCACAGAGGGACCTCAGCTCAGAGAGCCACTCAGTGACCCAAAGGAGTGTATGCAAAGTGGAGGAGTTAATATGCAAATAAGACCCTTGGGAGCCTGATAGAAACAAACACAACCTCACTGCCCAGATAAGAGGGCAAGCTGAAGATGAGACAGCAATTAAATGAAAAAGCACAAGCAGCAGCAATTCTTCTAGAGCAGAGACCAGCATACCAGGTAAACACTGGGACAAAACAACACCACCATCCCCTCACCCCATTTCACCCCATTACCAAGAAGTTCTGGTAACAAATGGTTACTCAAAGACTATAAAATAAGCCAGGCAGGGTGGCACACACCTGTAATCCCAGTGGCTCAGGAGGTGGAGTCAGGAGCATCGCCAGTTAAAAGACAGCCTCAGCAATGGCGAGGTGCTAAGCAAATGAGATCCTGTCTCAAAATAAAATCAACATAGGGCTGGGGATGTGGCAGTGGTCGAATGCCCCTGAATTCAAACCCCAGTATTCACCCCTCAAAAGAAACACTATAAAATAATTATGTAACTGATTGATTCAACCATATTTAAAAGGGGCCAAAACCCTAAGTAACTAGTATGACACTATTATAAAGACCAAGAAGATGGGAAATGAAGAGAATTTGTAGAAATGAGTAATAAAATTTCAGAAATCAAAGATCCAGTGGCTGGTTTTGACAGTGGATCTGATGTGAATTATTAGAGAGGGTATATATATATTAGTGAAGTGGAAATAACTGAGGAAAATATCAAGAACATACTATAATAAGTTAGAAGAAGGGATAATGAAAGAAAATAACTACAATTGGAAGATAGAATTAAAAGGACCCATAAATGACTATGTTCAGAGGGGAAGGAAAGAGAGAAGAGATAGTGGGAAATGTGAAGAGCTAATGGCTACCACGTCATGGCACTGACACTAGACATAAGCCCCCTACTTAGGGAAACCCAGAAAAGTCAACAGAAAAATGCCTCATTCTCTTATTTTCTCAGGTTTCCAAAGAAGATTTTTTCTAGATCCCTACACACCTTGGTTGTACAGGTATAGAGTAGAGTTTTTCACAAAGACCAGCTGTGTTCTGCTCTTTCTTCCCTTTCTCAACAGCACCGTGATGGAGCTGATCATTTGGACTGATTCCTTGCATTCTGCTGATGTCCTCTTTCATAGAGACATTAGGCTTAGCCCTTCTGGCTTTCTGAAAGCCACAGTCCACCAATTCCTCAAACCTATGATCAGCAACCCCCTTTGGACTCTACAAACTGGGTACAGGTAGAGAAAGGAAAAAAATATTTATAAATTTTAGGGTTTTTTTGTTGCTGTTGTTGTTGTTTTTTAAGGGCATAATGGATTTCCCTCAGCTACAGAAGATGGTGAAAGAGGCTGTTCTTTCCCTTCCTCTTACTTGGCTGGCAAGTGCCTCAGAGGTAACAGGTTAAAGTGTGGGTTAACAGGTTAAAGTGTGGCTGGGAAAGAATACCCACCAATATCATTTCTTGGTATTTAGGATTTCTCATTTTTAAATCCTCTGCATAAGTGGAATGTTTATGAAGACAGCTTGTGTTATATGAGATGGGCAACTGACAAACTCTGTCAACCTTAGTTGGCTCTTCTGTGGAGTAGTGATTAATACTGATACCTGCCTAACAGGGTAGCTGTGAAATTTAAACTAAATAATAGAGGTAAACCATGTGGCAATCAGTACTAGGCACTCGGTGCTTAAAAATTAAAGCAATTAATGAATATTAAATTAACAATCTAATTAGATGATTAAAGCAGTAATGTTCACACAAGGTTTTACTTATTAACATTCAGAAAGTCATATGGATCTCTAAGATGGAGGCCATTATTCTAAAGCCTCCAGGACCACACAGGGGGCAGGATAAAGCCTCAAAGGCAGAGAAGAAATGAGACAGATGTCCAGTATGATACCTGTTTGCCTCCCTTCCCCCTAGACTGTTGTGCAAGGAGGGGCCAGGGTGGCTTTGGGGGCTGCCAAATCACTAATACAATAGCTTGTCTAATCTAACAGAAGGGCTTTTGTGAAAAAGCCTTTGGAAGTAAAACAAAAACTCCCAAAGTTACTAAACAACTCCCAGCCTCTGAGCAAAATGGTGACCTGCTTCTCTTTCTCAAAGCACAAAGTGTCCCCCAAAATTATAAGCAAAAACCTTCAACATCCACACAATCATCTACCAGACAGCAGCTTCCCAGTTTCCAGTGAACAGTTTACTCCTCCACACTTTCTTTGAAAGCCCTAAAAACAATGAAAAAGGAAAGGGAAAGAGAGAACTAGAAAGAAATATATTCCACCCCCAATGAATCAAGGAGACAGACACAACCACAAGCCACAAACCACTGAGTGTAACAGAACCAGTGCAGTTAGGTTAGACACAGCAAGCCAAAACCTACCTCCTGATGCCTGGGGGCACACAAGTCCTTCTGGAGATGTGCCCCAGCCCTAACACAGCTGGTCATGATGGATCATGTGGATGTAGAAGCACAGCTGCTGAGCCTGTGGACCTGACCTTGTTCAGAAGAAAAGGAAGGCAGTAAATGCAAGACAGAAACATTAGTCTGCCATGAGGAACACCCAGCTTAAACACTGAAATCTGGGAAACACGGCCTGCCTTGGGAAGTGGCAATTCATTTGGAGAAAGTATATTTCAGACCACAAACTGGAATTCAAATGTGCATCCTGCCTTGGCATCACCCCATCCCCATTCTTCAACAATGTCCTGACCATAAACAACTCAGAAATGTGTTCTTCTAAAATGAGTCTCCCTGGGCTACAATTAAGATTTTGGAGGGCAGTGTTCCCCCTATGGGCTCCAGGGCAGATCTGCTGCTTGTCTTTTACATCCCCAGAGGCTGTCCTCATCCTTTGGCTCAGGGTCCCCTTTCAGGAACTGTATCACATGACCTCTGCTCCACTGTCACATCTCCTTCTCTGACCCTGCCCCTCTCACCTCTCTTGTGACTACTTGGGACCCACCTAGAGAGTTCAGGATTATCTCCCCATCTCATATATGCAAAACCTGCTTTGCAACAGAAAATGACATATTCAGATTCTTGGAATTAGGACATGAAATCTTTGGAGAATGTTGTTCTGACCATCATAGAGTAACCCTTCCTCCTTGACTTTTCCAGCTTCTGGAGACAAACACATGATTTTGCTTATGGTCCCCACCTTCAACAATGACGGTCAAGTCTTTCTGATGTTGCCATCTTTCTGGTTATCATTCTTCTGCCTCCCTTTTTCCATGTTTATGAAAGACACTTCTGATTACATTGAGCCAATGCAGAAGGATAATCCAGGAAAATCTCCCTATTTTAAAGTCAGCTGGTTAGCAACCTTGATTTCATATTTGACTTTATTTTTTCAATTCTAATTCTTCTGTCACTTAAGGCAATAAAACCACAGGTTCTAGAGATTAGTAATATTGACATCTTTGAAGCACTATGATCCTGTCTACCATACTCTCCCTAAAAAAGAATCCTGCAGGGAAAATAAAAACGTAAATATAAATCAAGAGAAAGAGAAACAGAACTTAGGAAAGAAATAGAGAAATGGATGTTAAAATAAGTGGTGAAGGAGTGAAAACCACATTAGAAGCAATTAAATAAGAGAATAAAAGACAATCAACTAAAGATACAAGTGAATAAAATGGAAAACAATATAAAATATGAAGTATTTAGCAAATATGACAGGTACTATGACAGAAGCAACAGTGTACACATAATTAACATATTTTAATTGTTAACCGAAAAAAGGTCAATGATATAATACAAGAAAACTTCTGAAACAAAATGCAAAGGTACAGCTTAGTTTAAAAGAAAGTGACACAGAACGAACAGTCTCCAGAAATATTCTAGTAAGATTTCTAAACTGAAAGAATCATACAACATCTATTAAAGCAAACAGGGTGGCTTTTAACTTCTCCACAATAACATTCAGAGCCAAAAAACAGTAGAAAAATTTCAATACAGTTTTAAAGAAAATAGTGTGACTCAAGCACTTTATAATCAGGCAAGAGATATTTTCAAGCTTGCAAGAATTCTCCAAGTGGGTGTCATGGGCCATTTCAGAAGAGAACAAAACAGCAGGGGATTAAAAATGAACTCCAGACAATTGAAAAACAATTTTGTGGGGGCAACCCCCAAGAAACTATCTTCTAGAACTACTGATAAAATGTATGATCCAAGAATATATTTAAAAACAGCTTTAAGAACAAGTAACTAGAAACTAAGGTTACCTAAGAGACAAGACAAATTATGTACCTTGGCAATATAAGAAATTATAAGTAACAAAATAGAGGAAATGGATGGGAAACTAAAGGAATTATTGGCTTGCAAATTTAATTCTCTTTCAAAGCGTAAGCAAGTTTTTACCAATTTCAAAACACATAGTAGTTGGCATTTCTGAATTAGTTTTAACTTTGTAGATATCAGAATTTCTTAAGGAATGTTTTCCAAAAACTGTGTCTAAAAGAGATGGTTACATTGAAAACACCAAGAGCAAAGTGGAGCTCAGAATCACCTTCTCAAACGACCTCTGTACACATACACATATTAACTAAATTTATCAATAATCTCTGCAAAAATTAAAGTCACCTTGGACAAAGGTTTGAGTAATTCTTTGATCTGTTCCCTAAAAGTGATGAGCAGAAAGATCAGAAACAGAGCTCCTTAGGGGTCCCCACCTAGGGATTGTTGGGAAATGGTTAGAAAGAGAAGAAGTGGAAGAAGGGGTAGGTTTAAGCCTACTGGGTTCCACAGAATTGACCCTCAGGCCTGATTAGACTCATGCTTGCCTAGAATTGGCCCATAAAGCTAGCACCAGGCCCCTGAGCCATTCTAAGTCATCTGAAGCCAATGAGAGATGTCAACTAATATCTCCATGCCAAGTGACTTCTGCTAAATCCTACATTCCCTCCAGATTTTGATTATTACTTCTGAAAATTATCTGGAAAAATGGGGACAATGCTAAACAAGTTTCTAGAACTTGTACAGTTTACACAGTTTACAAAGTACAGTTTAATGTTCAGATGAAGACAATGAAGCTGGGGTTGAAAGGACTCCCCATCTCTTGAGGGTATACCCGAGACCCTTTGTTGGCCACCATAGCAGGAGATATCACTCCTGCCTTTCTGTGCTCTGCCCGTGTGGAGTTTTCATGTATGGCTTCCCCACCACCCCAGAAGATACCCAAATCCTATGCCATGCCCCAGCTTTCCTGCGTCACCAGGGCTTGGTCCAGGTCAGTGCTTGAGGCTCTTGATGGAGATCTGGTGATATGGGAGCCAGATATACCAGAAGTGCTTTCTTACATCTTTCTCCAGTTGGTTCATAGACTGTCTCCAGGAATTCAGGGCAAGATGATACTGCTTGCATCTCACAAGATGAAAAGGCAAATGTGTGTGTGCAGAGGGGAGGGGGGTGTTTGGATGCACTCCTCTTCTCTCACTTTGGACATAAAAATCTCCAGGCTTTCTAGCCTTTGGACTTCAGGAATTACACCAGTAGTGCTCTCCCTCCCCACAATTCTCAGGCCTTTGGCTTCACACGGGGAGTTACACCATTGACTTCCTTGGTGCTGAGGTCTTTGTACTTGGACTGAACTATGCTAACTGCATCCCAGGATCCCAGCTTGCAGAGAGCTTGTCATGGGACTTCTCAACTTCCATAATCTTGTGAATCAATTCTCCTAATAAACACCATCTCATCCAATGCCTTCCGACTTTCTGTTTTATGGAGATGAACTTCCTGTCATGTCCAACCATCCAGCCAGCTGGCTCTGAGCTCTGTACCCAAAGGGGAGATGGGCCTGGCAGCAGGCTCTTCCCCCATGGGGAGATTCTGAGTTTTAGGGTTTGATATTATCTTTTAATGCAGGTTGAGAATCTCTAATCTGAAACCACAAATTACTCCAAAATCTGAAACTATGTGATCACTGACATGATAGTACAAATGGAAAATCCTACACATGACCTCACATGATGGGTGGGTGGCAGCAAAACACTGGTGCACTAAAAATATTGTATAATGTAAGCCGTGTAGATAAGATATACCTGAAACTTGAATGAATTTTGTGTTTTGACTTGTTTTGCATTCCCAAGATTGCTTATGAGGTACATCCAAACATTCCAAAATCTGAAAGAAAAAGTCAAAATCTAAATATATCTGGTCCCAAGCATTTCTGATAAGGGATATTCAACCCATACAAAGAAGTTAATGTAATCAATTATTTCAATCAATTACAACAAGTCTGTGTGTTGTTCCATTATGAATGTTCTTCTTCCCCACAAGAATTGTTTCACATATGACTCTTTCATGTGACCTTTCATTGTCTCTTTTCTAACTAATATTTTCAAGGTAGTTCAACTTATTTATCTTATTTTTAAAAATCTATAGAGAAACCATTTGTCTTGTCCAAACAGATGTTGCTAATATTCCCTAAGACAGCAACAAATGTTTGTGAAATGTTAAATGGAAAATATGAAACCATAACTTTTCTTAGAATGTGTACTCTGCAATATAACGAACAACTCCCATCCTGGTTAATTACTAATCTGGTTTTGTTTGTTTGCTCTTTACAACTCAAATAAACAAAATTTGACATGCTACTGAACTGGAAGCTAAAATCCTAAATGTTTCTAATTTTATATTAGCAATATTCTCAATTATAATGCTTCTGAGCTCATGGGAGCTAAGCAATTCTAGAAAGAATAATTAAATTTCTAATTTTAATTCCCCTAGGCCTATTAAATGCATTTAACAAACATGAATAGAGAGCCTTCTCTGAACAAGGTGCCTCAGAGATGCAGTAAGGGCTAATACACAAACTTCTCTTCATGGGTCTAACAGTCAAGAGGGATGAAAGTGTCCACACTACTCATTACTAATTATAAATATTCGTTCAAATGCTTGGTATTCTCCTCAATCCCAGACATGGAGACAAATATTTTTTAAGATACACCTAGTTTTTCCTACTTGTTCTCTTTTAACAATGAATATGGTATTCTTTCCCTTTGTTTAGTCAGCATTTTTGGAGAATAAGGAAATTAATTTTGTACAGAATTGTGGAATTAATGGGATATTGGAAGGCAGGCAGTTGTTTTTTCCATTTTTGACATGTGAAATTGAGACCTAGAGAATATATTCAAACCTCTAACCAGAAGAAGGAAACTTCCTACCTCTAAGGGGAAGCTCTGTCTTCCTCTAGGTAGGACCAGGTCTTTCAGTATTTCATGGACATGGAAGGAATTTAACGTAAATGCAAAAACACACTGATATTTTTCCAATAAAGCCTACATGCTAAGCTGTGAGATGACTTGCTTGTATCCATTCTTCCCCTGAGCACCTGAAGCCTTAAGCCCCCTTTGTAAAAATGCATGTATGAACAGACTACCTAACAGATCATAAATGGTGTGTCAACTTTGGTAGAATCAAGCATAGGAAACTGCTGACCTTGCAGGTAGATGACCCTGGAGAGGTTGCCCATGCCAAGAGACTATGCCTGGTTTGTTAACCCAAGTCAAGTGGGCACTTAGAACCAAATGGGCCTGAAAGCTAAGGTCATAAACAGCACCTCATATAAGTCACACTTTACAAATGGAATAATCAAGAGATATGGATGGGTACATACATGTAGTTTGTACTACAACTCATTCTGTAACTCCAAAACAAGTGTTTTCAAGAGATCACTTTGACCTATCAATTTGCCCATCCCCTAACTGCAGACCCACTCTGTCAAGTTAAACAGTACAGAGCTTCAATTCAACCTAATGAGCAACAGCACTTGTAAAAGATCTACAGCCTTCCTTGTGGATCAATGCCATCCCAGAGATGGAACAGAGACCTCTGCTCTTCATCAGTCAAGCCAATAATGAGAGATTCCATGTGGTAACAAAGCCCCTAAACTTCTTCTGGGTATAAAAACAGGCCCTGCAAAAGAACTTGCTTACGTTGGGGGCAGTGGTACAGACCTTGGCCTGGCAACTTACCACTCTCAGAGGAAAATGCTAAGACCACTCTCACAGGCAGGATCTCACATCACTATTGTCCATTAACATGATTCCCCTCCTGGTATCTCCTTGCAGGACTTGCCAGGAATGCATTCTTTCTTGGAATGCAGTTCTCTTTCCTCCTCTCACACACCTCATAGTTTTTCATGCAAAGAACGAATCATGAATCAATTTTAAGGATAGGAAAGTATGTTCTATAATGATCTCAATCAATAAGCCATTTGGGGGCCTGCTATCCACATGTCCCACAGCATCCAAGATGTAGGAGACACAGCTGGAATCTCAGGGCATTCACCATCTATTTTTTAGCATTAACAGAGCTAGCAACTCTAAATTATCTACAAGAATAGCTAAGCCATAGAAGACCCTCTCTCTGTGTCTTTTTTTTTTTTTAACCTAGGGCTCCTCCTTTCACTACACACACACAAAAAAAATGTCAAAGCAAATTCATCCAAACATGTCTTGAGGTACAAGTACACACTGCAACTACATAAACTGACAAAGGAGAAGAACTTGGCTAGTGTGGGACAGACATATTCTGTCCTGTCTCCAATTCCTTTTATTGGAATGACCGATCAATCTTTAGAATTGAAGAATTCCCTGCATATGCAAATTCTTTCTGCTCCACTCTAGAACCTGCACAAAGGCCAGAGAGATATTCTGACCTTGAGGCCACCTGGGACCACACTCAAAGTCACTAAGCTTAAGACCATGTCCAAGTCCACTAACAACTTGTCACATTTCTTTGTACTGTTCAGTGATGATTCTTCCAAGAGATTAAATGATATTACTTAAAAGACAAGTAAAACAAATATCAGGGTTCATACATTTAAAAAAAAAGTCACCTATGTATTTTATTGTTGATGTTGAACTATATTTCTTAAGGCATGAAAAAACTATACATGCAATAGTGTTGCCCATACTTCAATAACATTGCTATGGTTTGAACTGGCTTAAATGTGTCCCCCAAGGATTCATATGCTACAGGCTTCATTCTCAGTATAATGGTGCTGAAGTGGTAGAACCTTTAAGAGGAGGGGCTTTGTGCAAAGTAAGAGGTAAGCAGGTCCCTGGGGGTATTACCTCAGAAGAGATTAATGTGCATCTCAGGAAGTGAGTGAGTTCCTGAAAGAGTGGGGTTATTTTTAATAAAAAGAGGTTACCCCACTTATTTGTTCCCTTCTGTCATATTCGTGATACATCCATGGAGGCCCTCCACAGAACTTGAACAGGTGAACCCACCCAATTTTGGGCTTTCATCCTCCCAAACTGTAAGCTAAATAAACCCTTTTTAAAAACACAAATTGCCCAGATTTGGATATTTCATTACAGCAACAGAAAACAAACCAAGACAAAAATACATATTATCTTCAGGTCTCAAATCATTAAAGGAATCATAGGGAAACTGATTGTAATCATGGTTAACTGCGTGAAACCCCAAAATAAAAGGGTATTGCATCAGCTTCTGGGGTGGAAGTAGGAGAAACTAGGGGAGAAGGGCATGTCACATCAGGGACAATGCTATGGTACAGTGTCTTCTGCACAAGACATACAAGGCCATCCCTGAGCTTGCTGCAAGAACCAGCAGAGTCTGCTGTAGGCAATTCCTAAAACCCAAGCACAGAAATGAGGTGGACAAATTATTCTGGGATTATTATGTCAGCTCTGGGTAGAGCAGAACCAGGGTCTTCTCAGAGGTAGCAAGGCTCAAACTGGCAGGGACAGCACTAGGGACAGATGTCTGTTCCCAGTTTACACAGCCGCCTCCTCTCAAATAAGCTCCTAAATGCTTGTTTCAGTGACTGAGAAACTGAATCTGATCTCACAAAGGGCTGGGCGTGGGGTCCAGCACCACATGAAATGCTTCAGTAAGCTAATACAATTGAAAGAAATGCTGAACAGACAAGGAAACAAATTGCAAAGGTCTAATTTTATATTTCATAACTCAGTCTAGCATCTCACTCATGTATATTAATTCAGACATCAAATTTCCATCATATTTGTAAGGAAAACTAGGTAAGAACAAACTATGCTTAAACAGAAAATATATCCTTTGGAGGAAAAACTCAAAATCCTTTAAACCTACAAGATGAGTTTACTTTAGACTTATTTGTTTAAACTAAAAAAGATGTATGTAAAACTTGCACAATCATTAATGTTATTTGTCTTTGGCATATAGCAGAAAAAATGTAATATCAAGGACTGGTGTTTGGGGAATTACAGGATTTTACCAGATAAGACCTTGGAGATATGGGGGGCTAACTCTCTTCCCTTGCTACAAGGAAACTGTAGTATGGCCAGGCAATGCCTTCACACCTCCCAATCCTAGGTTTAACGCTTGCCAGTCCAAATACGCTGCGTGAAAGTCAGCCAGCTAAACATATCTCCATAGCACAGGCAAGTAAAAAGGCAGTGTCCAGCCCTTCCCTGGATTTCAGCATTTTAAAGACTTCCTTTTAACTCACTGCTCCTGTTACCATGAATGATAAAGAACTCCATCCCAAAAGTGTGATAAAAGTTCTGTTCTGCACTGTTCTGTCACATCCATGTTAAGACCATATTATTCTTGATCTGACACACAAACTACCTAGGGGATGCAGCAGTCTGCCAATGGGTAATTTTCTCTTTTCAAAGTTCAAGGGTATTTTCAAATTAAATATATCATAAAATGAACATCCATGTTTTATTTCCACTTAAATACCTATGGACTTCAGGATTTACTTTGAATAAGATATTCTGTGATCACCCTCAGTGATGGACAGCTAGTAAAGGGATTTGGTGACACCTGTTTTTGTATCTAGTGGCACTTCCCCCATAGCTATTTATAGTATTCAAAGTGATAAAGCTGGTTCAGCACAATGCTAAAAAATATGTATCTGCCAATTGCCCCTTGAAATCAATAATTTGGTTTTTCAGGTACTTTCAAAGGAAGAAGAAGCATAAGGAAATGCCTAGTCTGAATAGTTCTCTAGTAGGCCCTCTTTTCTCTCAAGATGTGATAGTTTCCTTTTACATGTGGGCTCCATGGAGAACCTCAGGAGGAGAGACGAGTATTTGATCTTAGTAATACAACCAGACTCTGAGATAATCATCTAAGCTGTGAGAGATGGCCACAGCAGCTCGCTAAAGTGACCCTCAAGCAGGAGCGGGCCTTTCTGAGCTCAGTCCCTGCAAAGAAAAGCCTCAACACACAATTACAGTCAGATTAAGCACATTCAAATGAAAAGCACAGTTGCCTCTGTTCTTCTGTTATCATTTTCTGGGGGGAAATAAATGTTTATCAATTAAACATTTGCTTTTTTCCAACAGAGAAATCTTGAGGTCAAGGAGGATGAGTAGAGCTCCCTGGGAAGTACCACAACTCAAGGGTCCAGGGTTTAAGTCAATTAGGAGTAAAATCCAAGGGTGAACATTAAAGGGGGAGGTATTTCCGTGGATTACTCTGGTTGGCACGGGTGTGTGCTCACCAGGATGCAGGCCTGCAGTTCCCTAAGGAAAACTCTCTCCTCTCCAAGACAACATTTTTGCCTTCACAATATGAAAAGGTACTGTATCCTCAGACTCAGATTATCGCAGTCTGATTGTATTACTTAAACCAAAGTTTTTTCTCTCCTCCTAACATTCTTCACAGGGTCAACATGTAAAAGGGAACTATCATACCTTGGACTAAGAACCAATAGCCACTCTCCAAGAACAAGAGATTGCTATTATTATTAAAGCAATCTCCCTGTCTGATAGAGGTAGGCGCACATTCCAGATGCCCCAACCTCTGGTCATTCAAGAATGTGCCTCCCCGCCCCACCCTTCAGTGTCCATCCCTTGAGCAGACAGGAGGGGATGGGGAAGTTGAAAGGGTACAGTATACACAGACATACACAAAAATGCACACATGTGTACACACACATGAACCTCTGAACCTCCCTCTCATCAACTTGGCAATCCTCTCCCCAGGCAGCTGGGTAAAGACCCTCCAAACCATGTTTAGCATGCCCCCTGCTGGCCTGGCAGGAGCTGACTCAGCCTTTAATCTGTGTGCCTAAGACATGATAGATGACCTTAAGATCCAGAAGGAATGGGAGGGAAAAAAAAAAAAAAGGCAAGACAATCTTAGCTTCTTAGAAATGGAAGACATGATACCCTACACATAAAAGTAAGATGAAGAGGCTTTCAAGTTATTGTTTTTAAAATGTTTTAGGAAATAAGTGACTAAAGATTTAGTAGAAACACATTTATATTTTCACAAGTACTACAGTGGTGAATATTTTCACAGGTTTACAGGTGGGAAAAAATGAACTGATGGGACACACTGGTTTCACAGACTCAATTTTCTAAGAGTTCACTGTTCAGAGTCCTACAAACCACTCTTCTCACAATTGAGGACACTTTAATTACAGAAGAAATGCAGTCTTAAGAGCTCAAGTTCTAAAGCAACTATGTGCAGCAGGAGAAAAACTGTGGAAAAGCAGTTCATTTGGAACCAATTCTACTACAAGGCTTACAAGACCCTCACCCAGGCATAAACAAAGGTGCTCACTCAGAAGAAGGTGCCCCTCTCTTCCTCTACTAGGGCTAAGGCCTCAGGAATTACTAAGGGAACATCTGCCACTCAGGATCCAGACTTCGGTGAGACTGCATCTGGCAAGAAAGGAAAAATCCCCCCCCACTGTTACCCCAAATACGTAGGGCCTAAAGTAAACCACTGCTTTCAATGCCCCCACCACACCAAGCCAGGGTTCAAAAGCTTCATGTTTGTAATCAGCTTCAAACTTTTTTGTGTATGAGTGGCATATGGTATTAATTCCTTGCAGACCAATATGAGCACACTAATAATTTAAGCCATCCTTGTTTTAACCAATTAGGTTCTGCCATTAATTATTAAATACAAAAATGTTAATACCTTTGTCCCTTATTGGATATCCTTTTGATACAATTGTCTTAAGTAGACGTTTAGATTGTCCTGGGAACTTGCTTACTTTTATTCCCATAGGAGTTGTTCCCTGGGAACTTCCACAATAAAATGATGGTGTATTGCTGACATTTAGGGAGGAATTTTCCCCAGAACTTGGTGTGCCATACAGATCTCCAGTCTCTGCAGTCCCTCGACCCTCTCTGGATGTAGAAGAGGTCTTGGAGCTCACAGGAACACATAGCTGCTAGGAGGACCCTAGTGAGGCTGGCACTCTTTGCCCCAGGGCAGCTCTTTTCCAGACACACCCTGATAGGGAGGGATGGAGAAGATCTGCAGATTTTCCCCAAGGAATCAAGGCCTGCAAAAATTTAGGCCCCAATGTCCACCTTTACCTGGACACATAATCTGTTTCATTAAACAGAATAGCTTTTAAAATTGTTCCTCTCACAGCTCACGTTCATTTACAAAAATAAAGGCAAGCACAAGCATGTCCTGTCATACATGACTTTCCCCTATATCTGTGTGCTGTGGAGGAAGTCATTCCCAGATCTGTTGGAATCTAACAAGTTTCCCTTCAGCCATTCTAAATCTATCTATTAATTTTCAAGCCAATAGATAAAAATAAAAACTGTGAGGTTTTGAGTTAACAGAACAGAGGCAAATCTGCTTTATTGCAAAGATCCTCAAAGGGCTGCAATAGCTTGCACCAGGCAGGAGGAGGGTACACTTGAACGGTTGTGTCCAATGAAGGAAAGTTTTAGTTAATGATGACATCACTGACATCTCCCAAATTTAAAGGAGCACTTAAAGCACAGCAGATGCAATTTTTCCCCTCCAGTGAGGAGATACTAGGGAAGGCCTCCGGGTTCACAGACAAACTGCATCAATGGTTCGACTGCTGTCCAGCTAGAAGACAGCGAGTAAGCTGTGGCCCACGCAACCACAGCCCTGGTGCCTGTCTAACGGCCTGGCGCGCTGTTCTGGCCCGGCCCTGCCCGAGCGTCGGTCGGCGCCGCAGGACCCCCGACGCGTCCACACGGACGGAGGGGTCGGTCAGCCCAAGCCTGACAACACGTTCCAGTGCAGAAGGTGAAAGGGCCAGGAGAAGAGAACAGCCCCGACCCAGTGGGAGCGCCGCGCCCTGCCCGAGAGACACGCGCGGCGCCGGGCCGGAGCGGGTGGCCACGGCGTCCACGGGGTCCGGAGCAGAGCCCGCAATGCAGACGCGCTGGCAAACCCAGCACGGGGCCCGCGCCCCCAGCGTCCCGCACTCTGGCCCCGCGACCACCGGCCTCAGCACCCACCTGGCTCACCGCGGAGCCCAGGAGGGATCCCGCGCCGGCGCGCGGACAGCGCACCTGCCTAGTCTGCGGGCCCGGCCCCGCCGCCAGCCGGCAGCACCGCGGCCAGCGCCGTCTCACCTGCCGCGCCGCGCTGCTCCGCTCGGCCAGCCCGCAGCGCCGCAGTCGCCTCTACCCGACTTCCATTTTCTCTAGCTTTAAAGGAAAACCAGATCAGCTGTTTTGCTCGCGCTCCGGCTCCGCGGCCCCCTCCCCAGCTGCTGCTCCTGGTCCCGGGGGCCTCTCCTCCCCCGCCTCCTCCCGCGCTCCGCTCCGCCCCTCGCGCCCCTCCGCTCCGCCCGAGGCCGCGCGCAGCGCCCGCCTCCCGGCTCCGCCCGCAGCCACCCAGCGCGCGCCCTCCCCCTGACGTCACCGGTCGCAGCCGCGCCCCGCCCCCATCCAGCGCGAAAGTGCGCGCGCTGTGCCGCACCCCGCCCCCGCCGCGTGGAGCCGGCCTGGAGTGCGCGTGCTCGCTATCACGACACGCGCAGGGGCTCTGAATCTCCAGATTATTCAAGCGCCCCTTCAACCCGCGCCCATGCTCCCACGGTCCCACGCTTGACCCTCTAGGCGTCCTAACAGCCTGAACTGCGCGAAATGCTGCTAGCATAGCTTGCTTTTTCTATCGGCCTCTTGACTTTGCTTCCACCCCTGTATTCCTATGGACTGATTCGCTTTTTCTAAGCATCCCAAACTTTCTCCCATATATCCTGTCTCTGCTCCACTTCCCCGCCTGCTCCAGGTCCAAACTATCAAGTCTAATCTGAGCAGAGTCCTTTGTCTCCGAACCCGATTGTCTGACCTTTCTCCCATTTCTTTTCTTCTTAATACTTTTTCATGCTACTACTTAAGTTAGTTACCTTGACTAATGCCAAGTTCTGCACTTTGCTCTCTGCCTGCTCTCTCATCAACTATTTTGGTGTAACTGCGCCCCCTTATTCCAAATAAGATATTACATTGCAGGTAATTAATACAATCCTGTTGCATTTCTTGAAACGTTATTTTACTAGTTTAGGGTTTTAACCTTGACTTTGAACGTTATGTTTGATAATGTTTAGTAATTTGGCTTTCTAAATTAATTTGGAAAAATTGGCTTTTTTGGTTTGAAAACCTATGATTTTAAACAGTTGCTTGGATTGGTGTAATCAGCAGCACAATCAGAATACGTCACCCAAAGAACACGCTAGTACTGTTCCTTAATAGCCACACTGTTCCCCAAGCCAGCTTTGGAAACCTCTGATATGTTCTCCATGGTTATGTGTTTCTCTTTGTGAGAATTCATATTCATGGAATTATGCAAGATGTGACAGGCAGGAAACGGACTATTCACTCACCATTATGTCTTTGAGATTCATTTGGTCGAATGTGTCAATATTTCTCTTTTACTATCTGATTGTTTGCAGCATATTTAATCTAGTCACCCACTGACGGATATTTGGTTGGTTCTCGGTTTTTGTCCAGTGTGAATAGATATTCTATAAACATTTGCACGCAGGGTTTTTTACAGAAAAACGTTTTCAAATTAATTGGACTAATGTGTATGCTCGCTCGCACACACACACACAAGCACAAATAGAGGCTCCAAGATTTACGACGGGGTTACACCTAGATAAACCCATTGTAGATTGAAAATTTCATAAGCACAAAACGCATTTAATACACCTAACCTACTGCACCTTATGGATTAGTAGCACAGTGCACTATAAAGTATCAGGTGTTTACATTTGTGATTTGTTTGATAACTGAGGCTTCTGTGGACCAGGACTGTGAGAAGAGTTCTACAAAGAAAAAATTCAAAATTCGAAGTACCATTCCTACCGAATGCATATTCCTTGTGCCATTATAAATAAAATATTAAAAAAATAAGTGGAACCATCATAAGTTATGTGGGTAAGCATATGTGTGTGTATATAAAATGTATATAATATCCTGTATATGGCATTCTCATAGACTTGTGCTATAACATTATTATTTTCCTTTATGATTTGTTGAGAATCTTTTCAATTGTATATTTGCCATCTGTTTATCTTTGGGGTGAAGTTCATGTATTTTGCTTATTTTTAATTGGGTTGTTGTTTTCTTATTGTTGAATTTTAAGAGTTCTTTATATATTTTATGTAGAAGTATTGATATGTGCTTTGAAATATTTTCTGCCAAGGTAAGGTTTGTCTTTTAATTTTTTAAGTGTCTTCTGCAGAGCAGAAGTCTTTAATTTTAATGAAGTCTAACTTAAGATTTTTTTCTTTCATGAATCATACTTTTGGTATTTGTATCTAAAAACATCACCCAAAGTAGGACTACATATAATTAGTTCTGTTTTCTTCTAGAGTTCTGTAGTTTTACATTTGTGATCCATTTTCACTTAGTTTTTGTAAAGAGTACAAGGTCTCTGTCTCCTCCTCCTCCTCCTCCTCCTCCTCCTCCTCCTCCTCCTCCTCCTCCTCCTCCTCCTCCCTTCTTTCTATCTCCTCCTCCTTCTCCTCTTCTTTTTCTCTTTATCCTCCTCCTCCTCCTTTCTTCATTATTGTATGTGGTATGTAGAAGTTCAGTTAGTTTAATATTGTTAGTTTAAAAAAAAAAACACTCTTTGTCTATTTAATTGCCCTTGCTCCTTGACCAAGATCAGTTAACTATATTTGGGGAGTCTATTTCTGAGTTCTCTCTATGTAAGTGTACATATTCTTTGATTATTATAGCACAGTGCCTTGATTACTATAGTATAGTAAGTCTTACAGCTTTCCAACTTCGTACTTCCTCTTCAATATTGCATTGGCTGCTCTAGTATTTTGCTTTTTCACTTAAATTTTAGTATGAGTTTATACACTTCTACAAAATAGCTTTCTGGGATTTGGATTCTCATTCTGTAGAATCTGTACATTGAGTTTGAAAGATTTGACATCTAAACAATTGAGTCCTCCTATCCATGAATATGAAATATATCTCCATTCATTTATATCATTCTTGATTTTTCCAGCAATGTTTTATAGTTTTCTACATAACTCCTATACATACTTTTGCATTTGAATGTTGTAAATGGTATTCTTTATTTTAAGTTTCAATTTTTCATTGCTGGAATGTAGAAGCACAATTGATTTTTTTTGTTGTTGTTGTTAATCTTGAATCTTACGACCTTGCTATACTTGCTTATCAGTTCCAGGATTGCTTTTGTGGGTTATCCACAAAGCATATAATATTTGCTGTCTTCTAATAGAGACAGTTTTCTTTTTTTCCCTTTACAATCAATGGCCATTTTATTTCTTTTTCTTCTTTTACTGGACTAACTAGAACTTCTGGTATCATGTAGAACAGAAATGGTGTAAGGACAGTCTCACCTTCTTCCTGACTTTAGGGGGAGCATTCAATTTCTTACCACTAGGGTTTTTGTAATTTATTTGATCAAGTTGAAGAAGTTCTCCTTTGTTTCTATTTTGCTGAGAGTTTCTATCATTAATGAATTTGGAGTTTTGTCACATGTTTTTGTCTGTACCTATTGATATGATTATATGATTTTTACTTTGCTGATGTGATGGATTGCATTATTTTCCAAATGCGTGATCAGATTTATGTACATAAATTCTACTTGTGATTTATAACTGGTTTATACATTGTTGCATTTAGTTTGATAATATTCTAAGGGCTATTTTAGTCATGAGAGATGTTGTATAGTTCTCCTTTTTTGTAATTTTTTTCTTGTCTCGTTTCTAGATAATGCTGGCATCATAGAATGAATTAAAATGGTCTCTATTTCTATTTTCTATAAGAAATTGTTAAGAAATGACAACATTTCTTCCTTACATATTTGGTACAATTTGTTAATGAAACCATCTGGCTCTTGTGATTTTTTTAGAATGTTATTAACTATTGATTCAATTTTAAGTTGGGAATAGAGTTATCTGTTTGTTCTTATGTGATTTTGGTAGCTGTGTCTTTCATGCAATTGTTGATTTCAACTAAATATTCAAATGTGTAAATATAGACTTTTTCAAAATAATGCTTCATTGTTCTTTAAATGTATACAAAATCTATAGGGTAAACTCCACTTTCATTTCTAACATTGGTAAACTATCTGTCTGTCTTTGTTAGCCTGGATACATTTTTATCAGATTGAATGATCTTTTCAAGGAATAAACTTTTAATTTTTTTCTATTGTCTTCCTGTTTGTAAATTTTTTGTAATTTTAATAATTTCTTCTTCATGTTTTAGATTTAAATTACTCCTTTTCCTGTAATATCCTAGGTGAAAACTTAGATTTTTGATTTTGTCTTTTATTATTTTTCAACATGTGAATCTAATGTTTCCATTTAAGCTTTCGCTACATACCACAAATTTTGATAAGTTATATTTTCATTTTCATTTAGTTCAATATATTTTATTTTTGAGGCTTATCCTTTGACTTATTATTACTCAGAAATGTATTGTTTGATTTCCAATAATTTGGGATTTTCTAGTCATCTTTCTGTTCTTCGTTTCTACATTAATTCCACTGTGCTCTGAGAGCATACTTTGTGATGTCTATTTTTCTTTAATTTGATACAGTGTGCATATAGTCTACAGTGTGGTCAGTGTTGGTGAATGTTCCATGTGAGCTTGGGAAGACTGTGTATTGTATAATTAGAGATACAAATGTTGATTGCTAGTGTTGTTCAGGTGAACTGTATTCTTTCTGATTTTCTGCCACTTGATATACTAATTATTGATAGAGAAATGTTCAAGTATCCAACTTTGATAGTAGATTGGTCAATTTCTTCTTTAAGGGTTATAATTCAGGTTTATAATGTTTTGATTTATGTGTTTTGAAGATCTTATTAGGTGTATATACATTTAGGATTAATGTGTCTTGAAGAATGGGCCCTTTATTACTCCTCACTTTTATCCCTGATAGATTACCTTCCTCTCAATTCTGTTTTGTTTGAAATAGATTTGGCTACGAGGTGTTTTGTTTGTTTTTTGTTTTTTGTGTTAACATGGTATATCTTTTCTCATACTTTAACTTTTCAGCAATCAGAGATTTTATGTTAACATGAGCTTCTTTTTCTGTGTCAAAGAATAATATCCCTTTAAAGGTCACTTACCAACATTTTGGCATATATTCTTTTTTATTAGTTCATTATAGATATTCATAGTATTGTGATTCATTTTGACATAATTATATAAGCCTGGAACATAATTTGCTCCAGTTTAGTCCCCAGTACTGCCCCTTTCCCTCCCCCCAACTCCCCCTTGTTGTTCCTCTACTGATTTTTCTTCTATTTATTTATAGTTTTCTAAATTAGTGCACTATGGATATACACAAAGATGAAATTCACCGAGGCATATTTATATATGTACACAGGAAAGTTTGATCAGATTCATTCAACTCTTCTTCCCTTTTCTTGTATCTCCTCACTCCCCCTAAGTCCCCTTCCTCTACTTTACTGACCTCTCTTCTATTTCCATGGTATTCCCCATGGTATTCTTTTATCCTTATTTTGGTCTAGCTTGTGCATATGAGAGAAAACATCCAATTCTTGACTTTCTGAGTCTGGTTTATTTCACTTAGTATGATGTTTTCCAGTTTCTTCTACTAACAGCAAATACTATAATTTTACTCTTCTTTATGGCTGAATAATACTCCATTGTGTATAAATACTACATTTTCTTTATCCATTTATCTTTTGTATAAATACTACATTTTCTTTATCCATTTGTCTTTTATCAGACACTAGGTTCATTTCATAGCTTGGCTGTTGTGAGTTGTGCTGCTGTAAGCACTGATGTTCCTGCAGCCCAATAGTATACTGATTTTAGATCTTTTGAATATTTACCAAGGAGTGGAATAGTTGGGTCATATGGTGGCTCCATTCCTAGTGTTTGAGAAATTTCCATACTATTTCCTAAAGTGGGCATACTAATTTTCAGTCCCACTAAAAATGTGTGAGTGTACATTTTCCCCCACATCCTCACCAATGCTTCTTATTATTTGTATTCTGAATAATTGCCATTCTCAATGTAATGAGATGAAATCTCAATGTACTTTTGATTTACACATCTCTGATTGCTAGAGATGTTGAACTCTTTTTCATGTATTTATTGACCATTTATATTTCTCCTTTTGGGAAGTATCTATTTAGTTCTTTTACCCATTTATTAATTGAGTTATTTTTTTCTTGATGTTAAATTTTTGAGTTCTTTATGTATTCTGGATATTAATCCCCTATCTGAGAAGCAGCTGGAAAATATATTCTCCCCTTCTCTAGGCTCTCACTTCATTTTCTTAATTGTTTCCTTTTCTGTGCAGGAGCTTTTTAATTTGATGCCATCCCACTTGCTGATTCTTGGTTTTATTTCTTATGCTTTAGGAGTATTGTTAAAGAAGTGGATGCCTCCTTCTGTAAATATGTTAAGTGTTGAGCCTACATTTTCTTCTAGCTGAGATTTTCTGGTCTAATTCCTAGGTCTTTGATCTACTTTAATTTGAATTTTGTATAGGGTAAGAGATAGGGATCAAGTTTCATTCTTCTACATATGGATATTCAGTTTTCCCAGCACCATTTGGTACCTTTGTTGAGTATCAGATAACTGCATCTATGTGAATTTGTGTGTGTGTGTGTGTTCTGTTCTATTTCATTGGTCTTCATGTCTGTTTTAATGCCAGTACCATTCTCTTTTTGTTACAAAAACTCTGTAGTATAATTTGAGGACCAGTATTGTGATGCCTTCAGCATTACTCTTCTTGCTCAGGATTGCTTTGTCTGTTCCAGGTCTCTTATTCATCTAAATACATTTTAGAACTGTTTTTTCTAGTTGTGTGAAGATTGTCATTGGTATTTTGACATATATTGTTTAAATCTATATATTGCTTTAGGTAGTATGGCCATTTTGGCAATATGAATTCTGCATTAATTAATGCTTTCAGTTTTTTCTTCATTCAGTATGATATTGTCCTTGAGTTTGTTATATGTAACCTTTACAATGTTGAGGAAAGTTCCTTCTATCCCTAGTTTTTCTAGTGTTTTAAACATGAATGAGTGTTGGATTTTGTCAAATGCTTTTTTCTGCATCTATTGAGATAATCATGAGATTCTTGTCCTTAAGTCTATTTATGTGTTGAATTACATTTATCGATTTGCCTATGTTGAACTAACATGCATCCTGGGATGAAGCCAATTTGATCATGGTGAACAGTCTTCTTAATGTGTTTTACCAATATTTTATTAAAAAATTTTGCATCTATGTTCATCAAGAATATTGGTCTGAAATTTCTTTTCTTAATGTGCCTTTGTCTGGTTTTGGTATTAGGGTGATACTGGATTCATAGAATTAATTTGGCTGTTTCCTCCTTTTCAATTTCATGAAATAATTTGAGGAGGATTAGCATTAGTTCTTCTTTAAAGGTCTGGTAAAACTCACCTGAGAATCCATCTGGTTCTAGGCTTTTCTTTGTTGGAAGGTTTTTAATAACTGCTTTAATTTCATTACTTAATATTGGTCAGTGTAAGTTTTCTATATCCTCATGGTTCAAAGTGTATAGATCATATATCTCTAAGAATATGTCAATATCTTTGAAGTTTTCTAGCTTATTGTATTGTAAATGTTCAAAGTAGTTTCTAATGATCTTCTGGATTTCTGTAGTGTCTACAGTGATATTTCCTTTTTCATCTCTAATTTTGTTAATTTGGACCTTCTTTCTTTTGGTTAGTTTGGCTAATGGGTTATCAATATAGTTTATCTTTTCAAAGCACCAACTCTTTGTTTCATTGATCTTTTGTATTGGCTTTTAAATTATCAATGCCATTAATTTTTGCTCTGATTTTAATTATTTCTTGTCTTCTACTGATTTTGGTATTAGGTTATTCTTCTTTTTGTAGGGCCTTGAAGGGTAACATTATGTTATTTATTTATTATCTTTCTATTTCTTCCCTTATTCCTTTTGTGATTTAATACTCATTCAAGAGTGAGTTATGTAATCTCCAGGTGTTACGCTGGTTTTTGTTTTTTATCTTGCCATTGATTTCAAATTTCATTCCATTATGATCTTATAACATGTACAGAATTATCTTTAATTTTTGCATTTGCTTTATGCCCTGATATATGATTTATTTTAGAAAATGTGCCATCTGCCACCGAGAAGAAAGTGAATTCAGTTGTCAATAGATAAAATATTATCTTTTTCTGATAGATCCATTTAATTAATAGCATTTTTTAGTCCTGAAGTGTCTTTACTTTGTTTATGTCTGGCTGACCTATCTAATGGTTAGGGAGGTGTGTTTAAATCACCCAGTACTATTGTATTATGGTCTGTTTGATTCTTTAACTTGAGAAGGGTTTGTTTTGTGCACATAGACACCATTTTTGGAGGGGAGGGGCATAAATATTTATAGTAATTATATCCTGTTTTTAGATGACTCCTTTAACCAGAATGAAGTGAACTTACTTGCCTTTTCTGATGAATTTTGGCTTGAATTCTAATTTGTCTGATATAAAAATAGCTTCCCCTGCTTTCTCTCAGTTTCCATTTGCCTGATATATCTTTTCCCATTCGTTCACCCCTAGTCTGTGGATGTCTTTGCCTGTAAGATATGTGTCTTGTAAATAATGTGTGGTTGGGTCTTGCTTTTTTTCTGGGCATTGAACCCATGAACCCAGGGGCATATTTCCACTGAGTTATTTTTAATTTTGTAAATGTTTCTCGCTAATTGCTTAGGGCTAATTGCTGAGGCTGGCATTGAACTTGCAATCATCCTGCTTCAGCCTCCTGTGTCACTGGGATTATAAGCATACACTACCTTGCCCAGGGGATCTTGTTTTTTCATATATTTTTTTAATTTTTAAATTTGTTCCAAGTAGTTATACATGACATTAGAATGCATCTTGACACATTGTACACAAATGGAGCACAACTTCTCCTTCCTCTGCCTGAACATGGTGCAGAGTCACACCAGTAGTGTAATCATACATGTATGTAGGGTAATAATGTCCATCTCATTCCACTGTACTTCCCACTCCCTCTCCCCTCTCTGCACTTCCCTCTGCACAATCCAAAGTCCCTTTATTCGTCATTCTCCATTATGGGTCAGCATCTGCTTATCAGAGAAAACATCTGGCCTTTGGTTTTCTGGGTTTGGTTTATTTCACTAAGCATGATATGCTTCAGCTCCATCCATTTACCTGCAAATGCCATACTTTCATTCTTCTTTAAGGCTGATTAATATTCCATTGTGTGTGTACTATATTTTCTTTATCCATTCATCTATGGAAAGGCTCTAGGTTGGTTTCTTAGTTTAGCTATTATTAATGGAGCTGCTATAAACATTGATATGGCTGTGTCACTATAGTATTCTGATTTTAAGTCCTTTGGGTACATATCAAGGAGTGGGATAAACTGGGTCAAATGGTGGTTTTACTCCAAGTTTTCTGAGGAATTTCATACCACTTTCCAGAGTGGTTGCACAAACTTTCAGTCCCACCAGCAATGTCTGACTGTACCTTTTTCCTCGCATTTATTATTACATGTATTGCCAATCTGACTGGAGTGAGATGAAATATTAGAATAGTTTTGATTTGTATTTCTCTAATCACTGGAGATGATGAACATTTTTTCATATGTTTATTGATCAGTTGTATTTCTTCTTCTGTGAAGTGTCTGTTCAGTTCCTTACCCCATTTATTGATTAGGTTATTTGTTTATTTGGTTTTTTGAGTTCTTTATATGTCCTGGAGATTAGTGCTCTAACTGAGATGTATGTGGCAAAGGCTTTCTCCTAGTCTGTAGGCTCTCTCTTCATGTTATTATTGTTTCCTTTGCTGAGAAGAAGCTTTTTAGTTTGAATCCATCCCATTTATTGATTTTGTTTTTTTTTTTAAGTCATTCTGCCAATCTGTGTCTTTGATTTGAGAGTTTAGACTATTTATTTTAATGTTAAAATAGAAAGATGATTTTTTATTTCCAGCCATTTTGATTTGCTTCTATTTCAGTCTTGATTCTCCTTTAATTGACTATTTTAGACTTGATTCTCCTTTAACTTACTGTTCTAGCTCAATTCATCCCTATGCTGGTTTTCATTTTTAATTTTCATTTTTTCTGCATGAAATGTTTCATTGCATATGTTTTGTAGTTGAGGCTTAGTGGATGGTTATGAATTGAAGAAACTAAAAGTTTCTGCTTATCATGGAAAGCTTTTATTTTATCTTCAATTCTGAAGGATAATTTTGCTGAATGTAGTAATCTTTATCCATATTTTCTATTCATCTATTGGAGGGCCTCTAGGTTGTTTTCATAGTTTAGCTATTATTAATTGAGCTGCTATAAACATTGATGAGGCTGTGGATTGTTGGCACACATTTTTTTTCAGAACATGGTATATATTATTTCTAGCTTTTAGGGTCTGGGTTAAAAAACTAAGTTTAAATACAAATTGGCTTACTTCTAAATGTGATCTGCTATTTTTCTCTTGCAGCTTTTAAAATTCTATTCTTATTTTGGATGTTAGGCATTTTCATTATAATGTGACTTGGCGAGGATCTTTTCTGATCTTGCTTATTTGGAGTTTTATATGCATCTTGTATTTGTATTTCCATCTCATTTCTAAGTTTTGGAAAGTTTCTAATATTTCATTAAAGATATTGTTCATTCCTTTAGCTTATATTTAGGAGCCTTCATCTATCCCTGATTTCTTGAATATCTGGTTACAGTCTCTTGAAATCTTTTCTTTATTTAGACTTTATCTTTAAGATTATATACTTTATCTTCAAGGCCTGCCTGAGAATACATCTTCAAAGTGTTCTGATATCTTCGTGCTGCTTCCAACTGAATTTTTAAATTTTATTGATTGAGTCTTTTGTTTTCAGGATTTCTATTTGGTTTATTTTCAGTATCTCTTTTTATTGAAAAGATCTTTCACTTCCTTTACTTTCTAAGTTCATTCCTTACATCATTTTAAGCTTGTTGAATATTTTTACTGTCATCTTTCTAAATGCTTTCTTTACTGTGGTATCCATGGGGGTCAATTGTTGAAGTGTAGTGGGTTGTTTGGAGTGGTTTGTTCCCTTGTTTTTTCATACTGTTTGTACTCATCTATTGGGATTATTATCATTTCTTCTTTTCTGCAAGGACTATTTAGTGGACTTCTTTGTCTTAAGAGCCCTGGAATATGCAGATATCCAGGTATTGATACTTTCACTCAATGTGTCGCCCTTTGCTGTTTCCAGCATTAACACCACTTTGAGATAAAACACTAAATCCTTATATTACAATCACTTCAGAGCAAAGTCTATACTATACTGGGTTAGAACCCAAAGTCTATACTATTTCAAAGTTATGAGAAATGAAGAACTTGTTGATAGTGGTCTTCATAGTTCTTCTAATCCAGGTATAAGCATATAGTAAGATTCTGGAATAGGTTGAAAATTAGTTATTAAATATAGTAAAATTGTTATAACATTATATAGGGGCTGAGAATGGGAGGAGAGAAAAATTGGACAAAACAAGAGAGAAAAAGATAAATGAAAGAAGGAAATAAGATAAAAAAGAATAACACACACCAAGTTAAAAAGAAAACAAGATGGGGGTGGTGATTTGACACAGTAGCAGGTAATATAAGAGGGGGGAAAAAAGGAAGCAAGAAGAGTAAGTGTAAACCTAAGCTAGGAAATGAAGATATAGAGAATGATTCTCATTAATGCTTTAAAACATTAAAAAAATAATATCAAATGGGTTGAAGATACAATATCAAATATAAGAATAACAGCTATCAAACCAGAATGAAATGATTTTATATGAATGATTAAAGTTGACACATTCTGAATTATTTATAGTAAACCATGCCAAAGTGAAGAAAACTCTTATTGAGTGTTGGTTTGGATTCTTCAGGATTTGGGGACCTTTAGAAGATGGAGATGGGTTGCTATGTACCTCCTACCAGCTGGTTATCATTTGTCAGCTCAGGGGCCTGAGGCTGTATGCTCAGAGGGTGTGGAGCTGTGTGGGTTGGCTGTTTCTATTGTGTGCAGGAGCTGAGGATTCCTGGCTCTCAGTTTTCACTCTGGCTGCCACAGGTCACCATACCTGCTTCCCTCCACAGGGCCTCTTAAGAGTGGCATAGAGCCGACTGTCTGCAAGTATAGGACCTGTGGATGTGGGTTCTACAAAGGCAGTTTGTAGTGCAGGGGCATCCCCCTTGACCAGCAGATCACTAGAGCACTGTCCCTGCTACTGGAAAATATATTCAGCCAGTTCTCTCACTGCTCAAGGTTATGAACCATGAGTCCCACTCACCTCTGCTAACCCAGAGGCAGCCTGTGTCCAAACTCCTGTTGGCTGCAGTTGTGAATCTCAGGTACCGTTCCTCTCTGTTGCCCAGGACTAAGAATGCCCTGTCACCTGTTTCCAAGCTCCCACTGGTTTCAGCCACAAATTATGGACAAGGACATCCACCTATTATGGGCTGATTTGAAAATTAGCCCAGACTTACCCCATTTTGTTCAGACACCTCACCCTGTGTAAAATTGGACCCCTTTTCACTCGAGTAGAGGCTAATACCTCCACCCCCACCTACTTGCACCCTGACCACAATATCCTTGCTCTATGGAACTAACGCAAGATTATTTTTCTGAAAATGTAATTTCTGAGAATATGACTCTTTTTTGTAACTTTCCATTTGTATGAAATGTACATTATGATTACTTTTCTTGCCCCTGCCCTTTGTGGTTTTAGGCCTTATAAGTGTGTTCCTACCTTCAGTCCAGGTCGAGGGTTGTGGAACTGCTTGGTTCTCTGCCCACTTGGCCCCGGTCAGAAAAAATCTTTTGTCTTTACCTTCAAAGGACCCGGAGAATTATTTGGAAATAGCACCTTAACACATCTAGTTCCACTCCGCCATCATCTCTCCTCTATAAGGGCTTCTTATCAACAAAAGATAGTTGGGTCTAATCTTTTGTATCCACTCTTTCAATCTCTTTCTTATAATTATAGTGTATTTAGACTACTCACATTGAACATTTTTATTGATATAGATGGGTTTATATCAGCCATATCAGTAATGATTTCCAGTGGTTCCTTTTCTGGCCTTCTTTGATTTTAATTAGGCATTTTATATAATTCCATTTTATCTACTCTCTTAGAGTATCATTTATATTTTTAAAAGATACTTTAATGGTCATTATAGAGCTTACACTATAGATTTTTCACTAATTTATGTCCAGTTTCAAATTCAGCTTCACATGTAGTACAGGTATCTTATAACAGTCTGTTTCCAATCTTCCACTCTCACTTTTTACAACATAGCTGCCTTTCATTTCACTTATTCATATGGTATAATCACCAAATACTCTGTTAAAATCATTGCTTTAAACAAACAGTTGTCTTTTGGAGCAATTGAGAGTAAGAAAGATAAGACTTATTTTGTCTCCATTTATTCCTTCTCCAATGCTTCCATTCTTTATATGAATCCAAATTTCTGACCTTTATTATATTCATTCTGCCTGGAAAAAATCTTGAAACCTTTAAATATGTTACTCTATTCTCTTATTGATTGAATGATTTCTGATGAGAAGTTAACTGTATTCCTTATCCGTTTTCCTCTATAGATAAGCTACATCACCCATATCCTTCTTCCAGCAAAGTTCTTAATATTATTACTTCATATATTTATTCTGCTCCATCCTCTCATTTTTCTAATTATTCCAATTATATGTGTTATACTAATTCTGAAATTATTCCATAGTTATTGGATATCTGTACTAGTTTTTCTTTTGATTTTCATTTTGCATTTCAATTTTAAAGTTTCCGGTGTCTTATCTGCCAGTCCCCTGATTCTTTTCCTCAGCCTTGTCAAACTTACCATAGAGACCATCAGATACATTCTTCATACCTGTTACAATGTTTTTAATTCAAACACATTCTTCATACCTGTTACAGTGTTTTTAATTTCAGTTATTTTCTATTTTTCCTTAAAATTTCCATCAGGTTACATAACTCATGTTTTTTTTTTTCTTTAATATTTATTTTTTAGTTTTAGGTGGACACGTTATCTTTATTTTACATTTATGTGGTTCTGAGGATCATATCCAGTGCCTCATGCATGCTAGGTGAGCACTCTATTACTGAGCCACAACCCCAGCCCATAACTCATCTTCTTACAGGATATCCTCTTTTTTTCCCATAAGGCCCATATTACTCAGTGTTTACCAGGGAAGTAAAAAGCTGTATGTGTAAATACACACATTTTACTTGTTGAGTGTATATGTGTAGGGAGTGGTAGGGGAACAAGAAAGAATGAGATTTCAAAGAATTGTCCTATGCCATTTTAGAGGCTGGTAGTCCGAAATCTACAGGCTACCAGGTGGAAACTCAGGTAGGCACTGATGCTAAACTCTTAATGCAGAATTTCTTCATCCTCAGTGAAACTTCAGTTTTGCTCTTAAGGCACCTGATTAAAGGAGGCCCACCCATATGATCAAGGAAAATATACTTTACTTAAAACCAGTAAGTTCTAGTCTCATACACAAAGTGTTCACAGCAAATTTAATATTAGTGTTTGATTGAATAACCTGCACTACAGCCTAGATGACACATGAAACATACAGAGCCCTTAAATAAATCATAGCAATTTTATTTTATTTTACTCAATTTAATTTTTTTTTTTTTTTTTTTTGCGGTCCTGGGGATTGAGCCCAGGGGTACTCTACCACTGAGACACATACCAGCCCTTTTTATTCTTTATAATTTTGAGACAGAATCTTGCTAAGTTGCCAAAATTGACCTGGAACTTGTGAACCACCTGCCTTAGTTTCCTAGTCAATGTAATTACAATCATGTACCACTGTACCCTGCTATTCATAGCTATTTTAAATTCCATCTTTGGTAATTTCAATATCTGCCACATTTGAACTTAATTTTGTTTGATTTATGTCACTTTTCTCATTTTTATCATGTTTCTAAATTTTTGTTGAAATTCAGGCACATTGTATTGGGTAATAGAAATTGTAGTAAATATCTCTGCTAAGATTTGGCCTTTATGTAAGATTTATTATGGTTGTAGTAGCTAGAGGCTTCACATTTCTGTAGTGTTTTTTTAAAAATTTTTTGTTCTTTTTAGATATACATGACAGTAGAGTGTGTTTTGACATATTATACACACATACAATATGACTTATTCTAATTAGGATTCCATTCTTGAGGCTGTATATGATGTGGAGTTTCACTGGTCCTATATTCATCTATAAATATGGGAAGATTATGAACTATTCATTCTACTATCTTTCCTATTCCCATTCCCCCTCCCTTCCCTTCATTCCCCTTTGTCTAATCCAATGAACCTCTATACTCCCATCCTTACTGTGTGTTAGTATCTACATATCAGAGAGAACATTGGCCTTCAGTTTTATGGAACTGGCTTATTTCACTTAGCATGATAGTCTCTAGTTCTATCCATTTACTGGCAATTGCCATAATTTTATTCCTTATGACTAAGTATACTCCATACCACATTTTCTTTATCCATTTATCTGTTGAAGGGTATTTAGTTTGCTTCCATAGCTTAGCAATTGTGAATTGAGCTGCTATAAACATTAATGTGGCTTTATCGACATAGTATGCTGATTTTAACTCCTTTGGCTATAGATTGAGGAGTAGAATAAATGGATCAAATGGTGGTTCCATTCCAAGTTTTCCGAGGAATCTCCACACTGCTTTCCAGAGTGGTTGCACAAATTTATAGTCCTACCAACAATGTATGGGTGAACCTTTTTCCCCACATTCTCGCCACATTTGTTGTTCCTTGTATTTTTGATAATTGCCATTCTGACTGGAGTTATATGGAATCTCAGTGTAGTTTTAATTTGCTTTTCTCTAATTTCTAGAGTTGTTGAGCATTTTTTCATATATTTGTTGACCATTCATATTTCTTCTGTGAAGTGTCTGTTCAATTATTTTGCCCATTTATTAATTGGGTTATTTATTTTGTTTTGTTTTTGGTGCTTTTTTTTTTTTTTAGTTCTGTGTATATATCCTGAAGATCAATGCTCTATTTGAGGTGCAGGTTGCAAAGATTTTCTCCCATTCTGTAGTCTCTCACTTCACATTCTTGATTGTTTCCTTTTCTGAGAAGAAGGCTTTTTAGTTTGATACCATCCCATTTATTGATTCTTGATTTTACTTCTTGCACTTTTGTTTTGTTGAGAAAGTTGGTTCCTCAGAGTTGGGACTACATTTTCTTCTAGGAGGCACAGGGTCTCTAGTCTAAATCTAGGTTCTTGATTCACACTGAGTGGAGTTTTATGCAGGGTGAGAGGTATGGGTTCAATTTCATTCTGCTACATATGGATTTCCAGTTTTCCCAGTACTATTTGTTGAAGAGGCTATCTTTTCTCCAGTGTATGTTGATGGTGTCTTTGTCTAGTATGAGATAACTGTCCTGATGTGGGTTTGTCTCTGTGTCTTCTATTCTGTTTCATTGGTCTTCATGTCTGTTTGGTGCCAATACCATGCTGTTTTTGTTACTATAGCTCCCTAGTATAATTAAATGTCTGTAGTGTTTTTGTTTTTGTCTCATCACTTGAATTAGGTCCTCTCAAAATACCCCTCCTCAGTCTGCATTTTTGTGCTGCTGTTTTAGGTGTAATCAGCTGTTGTTATACAGGGACCCTGTTGGTATACCTTACCTGTTGGTGGTAAACTAAAGGAAAGAGGGAGTGTTGTATAACCTTGCAATTAAATCTCAGTCTTTTTGTGGGCTTGTGACTTTCACAGTTGTTTCTTCTTACACTTAGATAAAACAGAAACAAGTAAGCTGGGGTAGCTTGATTGAGAGAAATGTCCTTTTCCATGATTCTGGGATAAATCTCAGATAAAGTCTTTTCCGCCTTGGAAATAATGCTTTTTTATGGTGAATGTTCTATGACTTAGAACATTTTCAGTTACTTTAACAAAATACCTGAGAACAGGTAATTTATAAATAATAGAAGTTTATTTGACTCATGGTTCTGGAAGCTGGGAAGTCCAAGAGTAAGATACCAGCATCGGGTGAGGGCCTTGTTGCTGAATCTGACATGGCAGAATGTATCACATGGGGAGATATCAAGTGTGCTTCTTCTTTCAAGACCTCTAATGCCATAGCAGGGACTCCACTCTTCTGATCTCATCTGATCTTAATTATTTCCTGGAGGCCTTACCTTCAGGAAATTGTTTATGAGTTGGAGGATTAAGTTTTCAACACATAAGTTTTTGAGAGCAAATTCAAACTGTAGCATTCTGTATGTTTCACATGAATTCATTCCCCACTTCGCCAGAGCCAAGGGGGAAATCTTCCTTGGAGCTTTATTGTGAGGACCTGGTGAGTTTTCTGGAGCTTCTCCCTCTCCAGTTAATTCACACCTAGCTCCAAGTAATCTTTCAGAATTACAATTTAAGAGTCACTACAATTTTATGACTCCAGTAGATTCTCCAGGTCAGCAAGTCTTATCCGGGTCTCCCTTGATTCACCTGTGCCTTTACATTTCCAAGTGGCAGTTTGTCCTGTAACCTCAATAAGTCCAAGAAAAGTCATTGTTTTCTCATTTGTACAGTTTATTTAATTGTAAAGAGAACTGTGACAACTTTCAAGTTCTTTCCATGTTAGAGCACAAACCAGAAGTTTTGCTCTCATTATGATTTTAAGATGTATTTCCCTAATAGCTTGTGATGAATCTCTTTTCACAGGTGTATTTGTCATCCTTAGATTTTCTTTTGTGAATTTCTGTTTAAGTATTTTTATGATTTTACTTTTTTCTCTCTGTTTTGTTTTATAAATGTGATTGATTTTTATGTGTTAACCTTATATCCTACCACCTTATTTACTCAATTAGTTCTAAAAGCTTTTTGTGTGTGTGAGAGTGTTTCACTGGATTTTCTATGTAGGTAATCTTAAGCTTGGTGACTAAGAACAAATTTCTTCTTCCTCTCCAACATTGGTGGTATTTATTTGTCTTCTTAATTGCACTTACTGGGTCTTCCAGTGAGACAATGGATAAAGGCATTAAATGTGAATATCCCTACTCTGCCACACACTTCCCAAAGCTTCATCTCCATTCAGGTAGTATGCTGCAGGAATACAGAGGAAGGAAGGGAGGGAGGGAGGAAAAGAAAGAAAGAACAGACCAAAAAAAAAAAAAACAGCAATAGAGATTTACTCCACCCTCTTAAAAGAATGTCTCCTTCAGTCAGAGAAAGTATTAATACCCATCACAGATTAATGCCCTGGCTTCTGCTGCCTCTGTCAATGCTACAACCAATTTCACTACGATGAAGTATTGCTTAGGGACAGCTTTGAGAGGGCAAATTCACTCACTTGGGATTATTTCTTCTGCTAGTTTCCATGCTATTCCTGAACTTAATTATGCATATTCCTACATCTGGGCCTTGACCCTTGCTGGTACCTGTTCTCAACCCAGCTATCTGAATGAGTCATGCTCCTTTTGACTTCAAGTCCCTGCTAAAATCTTTTGTTCATGTTCTTTGGACATCCTACCTGGAGTGACACAACCTTCCTACCTTCATTCTGTGTAGAGGTCTAGCTTTTTGTAAAGCACTGACAACCACCTGAAATATTGCATGCTTCTTTTGATTTGTTTACTGTATGTCAAGCCCTCCAACCTGTAAATTTCCTGAGAGCTGGAATATGTCTGTTTTTGTTGACTGATATCTCCAGTTCCATCAACAATTCTGAAGCTTAGAAAGTAAAGAAGTGCCTAAGAAATATTTGTGGAATGCAGAATGTGTTCATTTGGGTTAATATTTTTTAAATCCTCCCCCTTAAAAATTAAAGTTCTACCAGTTAAGTCTTGGGATATTTAATAGTGATGAAATATGTTCAATTGTAGAAAGTAGGGTAGGGAACAATTTAATTAAGGCATCAATAATGAACATCATTAAAGAAATACAAAATTGAAACTAGCTAACACTCTATATGAATATTATATCAGTTTTCTAGGGATATCATAACAAATAGCATAACTGAGCAGCCTAAAGCCACAAAAATATATGCTTTCACAGTTGCTTAAGCCAAAAGTCAAAAATCAAGGTGTAAGCAGAGTTAATTCCTTCTGGTGGCTCCGAGGGAGAATCTGTCTCATACCTCTCTATTCCGCTGCCTTTCATTGATGGTAGAACTGAATGATTATAGTGTTCCAAATTTCATATATTGAATCCTAACCTCCATTGGGATAGTATTTGGCAATAAGGTCTTAGGAGGTAATGAAGTTATGAGGATAAGGGCCCTGGGTCTGATTGGATCATTGCTCTTATAAGAAGGGAACTCAGAAAGCTGGATCCATCTCTCTCTCTCTCTCTCTCTCTCTCTCTCTCTCTCTCACCCTCTCCCTCTCCTCTTTCCTCCTTCCCCCCATTCTTCCCTACTTCCTCCTCCCCATCCCTCTCTCTCTTTTCATATGCACACACCAAAGAATGGCCATGTGGTCATACAGGTAAAACACACAGGTTGAAGGTGGCTGTCTGTGAGTCAGGAAGAGACCCTTCACCAGAACCTGACTGTGCTGGCACCTTGATTTTGAACTTCCAGCCGCTAGAACTCATAAATCTGTGTCATACACTTTGATGTAGCACTTCAATTTACACTTCCGTCTTCACATGGCATTTTCTCTTCCCATATTTTTCTCTTAAAAGGACACTGGTCATTGAATTAGAGATCCATTCTGGTAATCCAGATTTTAGTTTTATCTCAAAAACTGTAACTTAATTCAGCAACAAATACACTCTTACCCAAAGAAGTCACTTTCACAGTTCTCTTTGGAAGAAATTTATTATGTGCAGCCCATACTCATGATCCACCTCCTCGGGAGTAGAATATCTACATAAATCATTTGGAATCATTTTTCCACACAGGATATTTCCTCTTTTCCAATAATTAAATGTATTTAATCGTTTTAATAATTTATGTATATGGGTGCATGGATTTTTAATTTATACTTTAGGTTATGATCCCAAACTGGCATATTTACTTTGTTTTTCAAATTGTCCCAGCTTTGGCCATTGGGTGCTCCTTGTATTTTATGAGTATTTTCTTACTGAGAAATAATTGACATAAAGTACCTATACTTCAGGGAGTAATTTTCTCATTTTTGATTTGCTTATTTACCTATAAAACCATCACAAACAAGATAACAAACATTTCCATTGCTCCAAAAATTCTCCCACCACTGATGTCCCCAGGAAACTATAATCTAATTCAGGTACTGTAGGTTAGTTTGCATTTTCTAAAATTTATGTAAATGTGATCAATTGATTTATATTTTTACCTTGCATTTTTATCCAGAATAATTCTTCTGAGTTTTATTTGTGTTATTTCACAAGTAGTCAAGTAGTATTCCATTATATAGATATACCATGATTTTTAAAATCCATTTGCTTTTTGATGGGCATTAGACTTGTTTCCAGTGATTGCTATGTACTTTAGTCATGTGTGGACATATGTTTTATTTCTTTTTGATAACCAAAAGTAGAACATTGACTCATATTATAGGTGTATATTTAGACTTTAAGAAACTATTAGATTGTTTTTCAAAGACAATGCCTATTCATTTATATTCTTGCTAACATCTGGTGAGGTATATTTTTTTAAATTAATGATTCTAATGTGCATGAGTGATATCTTTATGTGATTTTTAGTTTGCATTTCTCTGAAAACTAATATTGTTGAGAATATTTTTGTGTGCTTATTGACTGTTTATATTTCCTTTGTGTGAATTACTATTCGAATCTTTTCCTCATTTCAGTATGAGTTTTTCTTTTTTATTGTTTTATAAGAACTCTTTCTGCCTTCTGATTGCAAATATGTGGTCAGATATATTCATTGCAAATTTTTTCTCTCACATTGTATTTTTTTAAATTTTCCTTAATGCTTTTCTTTGAAGAACAATTGTTATTTTATCTTGGTGAAATCTGGTATGTTTGTTGTTTGTTTATATTTTGGCATTTTTCTTGTCCATCTCAGAAACCTTTACCTACACCAAGGTCACAGGGATTTTCTACTATGTCTTCTTCTAGAGGTTTTGAGTTTCAGATTGTTATTCAGGTGCCTGATCTATTTGGAGTTAATTTGTTATATATGGTTTGAAGTGGCAGTTTATATCTACTTTGTTGTAAATGGCTCTCCAATTGTTACAGCACCTTTTGTTGAATTCCAGATTGAATTGCTTTGATACTTTATCAGAAGCTAAGTTTTCTATACTGTATACCTGTATGTCTCATGTCAATATCACACTGTACTGATTACTTTGTACTCTGTGAGTCTCTGAAAGCAGGTAGAGTAAATCTTCCAAATTTGTTTTCTAAATTTTCATTATTTCTATTGTTTGTTTTTATAAGAATCCATTGTATCTTCTTGTTAATGTTAACTAATTCATTTCTTCAAAGCATTCTAGAATTTTAGAATTGCATTGAATCTATAAATCAGCTAAGTGATATTTGATTTCCTAATATTGTCTTTATGATGTGTCTCTCTTCTCCTAAGGGGAGACACAGCAATGCCCTAAGCAATGTAACGAGAACCTGTCTCAAAATAAAAAATAAAAAATCTGAAGATACGGCTCAGTAGCTGAGTGCCCCTGGCTTCAATCCCTGGTACCAAAAATAAAATAATAAAAAAATTTTAAGAATGATTCATTTCATCTAATTTGTCAAGTTTATTATTATAAAATGTTCTAATAATTCATAATTACATTTTATATTTGTGGGTCTGTAATGATGTCATATGCCTCATTTTTTATACTGATAATTTGTGGTTTTTCTTTTTTCTTTATTAGTCTGACCTGAGGTTTATCAGTTTCACTGAACTTCTCAGAAACATTTTTTTTAATGTCATTGAGACTTTTTCTAATGGTATGGTTTTCTGTTTCATCGATTTCTACTGCTATATTTCATTTTATTTCTTTTGTAGTCTATACATTTCATTTGCTTTTAACAATTTTTTAGCTTGACTTCCTAAAGTATAGTTTGAGGCCATTACTTGACTCAAATTCATAATCTCATTGTAGTGGAAGCCTGTGAACTTGCCATGATGCGTTTTCATTCAGTTCATAATGCTTTTAAATTTTCTTTGGAATTTACCTTTGATCTAAGTGTTGTTTAGAAGTGTGTTGCTTAATTTCCAAATGGTTGGTGATTGTCCTGGACATCTTTCTGTTATTGATTTCTAGTTTAATTGCTTTATGGCTAGAGAATAAATTTTGTTTGATTAAAATCCTTTTAAGTTTATTAAGATTTGTTTTGGAGTTTTAAGCATTATCTTCTATCATTATCAATGCCCTATTTCACACACACACACACACACACACACACACACACACACTGAGGTGTTTGGACCTCAAGCATGACAAGCAAGCATGCCACTTATCCACACTCCCAGTCCTCAGTAAATGTCACTTAGGTGAAGCTGTTTGACCATTTTAAAATCTTCTGTATCCTTGTTGACTTTCCAACTACCTGTTCTGCTAATTACTAGGGGAGGTGCATTGAAATGTTTGCTTACAGTTGTGGATTTGGTTATTTCTTACTAACGTTCTATTAGTGTTTGCTTCGATTATTTTGTAGTTTTGTTAATTTTTCAGGATTTTTATGTCCTCCTTTATTATTATAAACCAACCTTATTGTTGATGGTAACATTCTACAGTCTGCCATCTATCTATGCTGACATTAATCTAGTAACGAGGGCTTTCTTTAGATTGATTTTTAGTATGGGATATCATTTTCTGTTCCCTTTTAAGTGTTTTGTATCTTTATATTTAAAATACTATTTTTTATAGACAGCCTAGAGTTATATCTTTAATGTTGGCTCAACCTGACAATCCCTGACTATTTATTTATTATTATTATTATTATTATTATTATTATTATTATTTGTACCAGGGATTGAACCCAGGGACACTTAAACACTGAGCTGTAACCCTAACACATTTTATTTTTTATTTTGAGACAAGGTCTCACTAAATTGCTGAGACTGGCTTTGGACTTTCAATCCTCCTGCTTCAGCCTCCCAAGCTACTGAGATTATAGGTGTGCACCACCACACCTAGTCGACAATCCCTGACTTGGGAACAGCGTGCTTAGGCTCAAAGATTTCTGTGATTACTGGCTGCTGGCTCTCTTGCTGCTTGTTTTTCCCATATGTTGCTCCCTCTTTCCCCTATTTCCTGCTTGTTTTCAAGTAAACTGATTATTATTTTTTATTCAAATTAATACTTGTTGGATCATTAGTTTAAAAGCTTTGTTTTATCGTTTAGTGATTTCTTCAGGGTTACTCCATTTCAAGTATAATGTGAGGACCTTGCAACATTATAGTTCTGGGTGTCCTTGTTACAATATGATTTTACATATTTTATAAACTCCACCCTACATTGTAATAACTGTTGCTTAAGCAGCCCATTAAGTTGAATACTAAGAAATAACCTTATAAAACCTTATATAGAGCCAATGCAGTTACTATTTTTGGTTCTCTTAATTCCTTTGGGTGGATTTATGTTTCCATTTTCCCTCTACCAGATGAACTTTCCAGAGTTTCTCTTGTTATATGGGTCTCGTGCTGATGAATTGTTTGGCTTTGTATGTCCACAGATGTCTTTTTTTTTAATTTATTTTGTATTATTAGATGCTCATGACAATACAATGATCTTGACATATCATACATTTGAATCAAATGGGGTATAATTTCTCATTTTTCCAAGTGTACAGGTTGCAGAATCACATTGGTTATACAGGCCACGTATATACATACAGCAATATGTGTTTCCCTGGGTTTAAGGCTCTAGGGTTTTCTTTCTGTGCTCTAAAGATGTTTCACTGTCCCACTGTCTTCCAAGTTACCTGGATTCTTTTTTTTTTTTTTTTTTTTTTTTTTTTTTTGAGAAACTTGTTGTCCTTTGCTCTTTTTAATAATCATTTTTTTAAATTTATTTGTTCTTTTTAGATATACATGGCAGTAGAACGTACTTTGACATATTATACATACTGGTTTTGGCTTTTTTTTGTTATTGTTGGTGGTGGTAGTTTTTTTTTTCCTCTTAGGGTTTTTGAGAAATTTGATTATGATGTGCCTTGAAAAATTTTTTGAGTGTCTTACACTTTAAGTTTGCTAAAGATCTTCATTTTGGGCATTAAACATTTTCATAAAATTTGCAAAGATTTGGGGGTATTTTCTTTTTTAAAAAAAGTTTATATATATATATATATATATATATATATATATATAGATGTATACACACACACACACACACATATATATCTTTTAGTTGTAGATGGACACAATACCTTTATTTTATTTTTATGTGGTGCTGAGGATAGAACCCAGTGACCCATGCATGCCTGTCAAGTGCTCTATCATGGAGCCATAGCCCCAGCCCCAAGATTTTGGGTATTTTCTTCTGAAGTTTTCCTACCTGCCCCTTTTATTAATAACAATTACACACATTTAGACAACTTACACAATTTTGTTACATAGCTCACCTCTTTTTTTTTTTTCATTTGTATCTATTTTTTTCCTATGTATTTCTTCTTGGATAGTTTATACTGCTGCTATATCTTCAAGTCCACAAATTTGTTTTTATACAATGTTTAATGTAATCCTAATTCTACCCAGTGTATTGTATTTTCATCTCAGACTTGGAGTTTTTATCTATCAAGTCTGGTTTAGGTTATGTCTCTACTTAACTTTTTGAATATATATAATATATGTTGTAATAAAAATTTCAATGTTGTTATTTACTAATCCTTTTTATTTTAATTTTGAATAGCATATATTAATTATACATATACATGGGGTTCCGTGTAATATTTTAATACATGTGTACGGTGTGCACTAATCAAATCCAGCCTCCTTTATCCACCCCCATTCTATTTCTAATAACCCCCATTCCACATTTGGGTTAACCATTTTGATTACTTGTTTTTGATACTGAGGATTGAACCCAGGAGACTTAACCACTGAGCAACATCCTCAGCCCTTTTTTTATTTATTATTTTTGAGACAGGGTCTCACTAAGTTGCTCAGGCTGGCTTTGAACTTGTGATCCTCCTGCCACAACTGGTTGCTGGGATTACAGGTATGTGCCACCATGCTTGGCTGTTTTTTCTTTTTAAACATCCACATACAGGACACAACATGCACTACTTGTCTTTCTGTTTCTTCTTTATTTCATTTAATTAGTACAACCATTTTGGAGAACACCATGGAGTTCCCTCAAAAAATTAAAAAATAAATCCACCATATGATCCAGCTATCTCACTCCTAGGTATATAACCAAAGAAGATGAAATCAGCTTACCAAAGAGATCCCTGAACACCCATATTTATTGTGGAACTATTTCCTATAGGGAAAAAAATATAATCAGCTTTGGTGCCTATCAACAAATGAATGGATAAAGACAATGTGGTATAAAAACACAACACAGTGGAATAGTATTAAGCCATAAAAAGAATGAAATCCTGTGATTTGTAGCAAAATGGATGGAAGTATTGGGTATTATGTTAAGTAAAATAAGTTTGTATGGGCTGGGGATGTGGCTCAAGCGGTAGCGCGCTCGCCTGGCATGCGTGCGGCCTGGGTTCGATCCTCAGCACCACATACAAAAAGATGATGTGTCCGCCGATAACTGAAAAATAAATATTAAAAAAATTCTCTCTCTCTCTCTCTCTCTCTCTCTCCCCCCCTCTCTCTTTAAAAAAAAAAATAAATAAAAAAAATAAAATAAAATAAGTTTGTATAATAACTTCAACATTTGTGTCAGTTCTAGTTTGGTTTAATTGGTTACTTCCCTCCTCATTATAGATCATATTTTCTTGCTCCTTTTTCATGCCTGATAATTTTTGATTGACTATACAAGATTATGAATTTATCTTGTTGAATGATGAATTTTTTGTATCACTATAAATATGCATATTTGTGTGTGTGTGTGTGGTGCTGTGGATTGAACCCACGGTCTCACGGATGCTAGGTGAGCACACTACCCCTAGGTTACACTCCCCAGCCCAGCTCTAAGTATTCTTGGGTGTTGTTTGTCATTAAGTTACATGGAAAGAGTTTGGTTCTTTTTGCTTCCTGCTTTTAAGATTTATAGACAAGATGTGGTGTTTAGTCTACCACCAGTTATTCCCCACTTCTGAGGCGACAGCCCTATTAGTATTCTACTGTTTTAGTCTGTGCAGGTGCCACAAACCTAGACAGTGTCACTTATGAGGAACAGGGGTTTATTTCTCATAGTTCTAGAGACTAGGAAGTCCCAGGTCAAGGCATTGATGAGTGTGTTCTCATTATGCAGAAAAGGCAGCAGGAATGGATGGGATGAATACTATCCTCATGTGGCAAAAGGAACTAGTTTGGTTCGTTCACCTTCTTTTATAGGAGTATTCATCCATTCATCCCTTTAAATTCAATCCCTTAATGTATATAGTAATTAATATATAATATGTAATATTTTCTATATATTATCATTAATGAACATATTTACTTATTTATTAATTATGAACAACTGGCTCACGCAATCATGGAAGCTGAGAAGTCCCAACATCTGCCGTCCACAGTCCGAGGCCCAGGAAATCTGGTGGCAGGTTTCAGTGCACGTTTAAACTCCTGAGAACTGGAGGTGACGGTGTGATTCTCACTTGAAGGCAGGAAAAGATGAAATGAGATGTTGGTGCAGTCAGTAAGGTGAGAAGAAAGATGGATTCTTCCCTCCTCTGCCTTTGCTCGACTGAGGCCCTCACTGGATTAGATGATGCCCACCCCCATGGAGAAGGGCTCTCCACTTCACGAGTCCACAATTCAAATCCTTACTCATCCAGAAATGCCCTCCCAGACAAACCCAGAAATAACATTTATCCGGGGCATTCCTGGCCTATTCAATTCATATATAAAATTAAATATCACACTCAGCCTCCCAGTGATTTATCTACATGCAGGCCTCCAACAGCACACAGCTGAACACTCAAGAAGACTTGCTATTGATCTCTCTACAGGGCTCTCTCCTCTCTGGTACTCTGTCCTTTGCACGCCATCTGACTTGAATCCTGGGGTCTCTCTCTCTGATTCAGAGACTCTTTAGGGTTCTCCCTCAGTGCTGCTTCTCTCTGCCTTTGTGTGAAGACTGTCTGGATTTAGAGCTCACTTGTTTCTCCCCTTTGTCTCAGGTATCACTCACTATCTTTTTTTTTTTAATCCTTCACTGGTTCCCTGTTTTATTTTTATTTATCTTTTATTTGTTGTTTTCAGATATACCTGACAATAGGGTGTATTTTGACATATTATACATACATGGAGCACAGCCCATTCCAATTAGGATACCATTCTTGTGGTTGTACATGATGTGACGTTACACTGGTTGTGTATTCATATATAAGCATAGGAAAGTGATACCTGATTGATCCTGCTGTCTTTCCTATTCCCATCCTCCCTACCTTTCCTTCATTCCCTTTTATCTAATTCAGTGATCTTCTATACTTCTACTCTATACCCTCCCTTGTTATGGGTTAGCATCAGAAAAAATATCCAGCCTTTGGTTTTTTGGGACTGGCTTATTTCACTTAGCATGATATTCTCCAGTTATATCCATTTCCCAGTAAATGCCATTTCATTTCATTTCTTCATGGCTGAGTAATATTCTATTGTGTGTGTGTGTGTGTGACATTTTCTTTAGTCAATCATCTGTTGAAGGGCATCTAGGTTGTTTTCATAGCTTGGCTATTGTGAATTGAGCTACTATAAACATTGATGTAACTGTCTCACTGTAGTATATTGATTTTAAGTCTTTGGGATATAAGCCAAGGAAGGATAGCTGGATCAAATTGTGGTTAAATTCTAAGTTTTCTGAGAAATCTCTATTCTGCTTTCCAGAGTGGTTGTACCAATTTGCAGTCCCGCCAACAATGAGTGAACCTTTCTATCCACATCCTCACCAACATTTATTTTCCTTGTATTCTTGATTATTGCCATTCTGACTGGAGCAAGATGGAATTCCAGTGTAAAGTTTTAATTTTATTTCACTATTGCTAGAGATGTTGAACAACTTTTATGTATCTTTTGACCATTTGTATTTCTTCTTCTGTGAAGTGCCTGTTCAATTTCTTTGCCCACTTATTGATTGTGTTATTTATATGAATCGAGAGCCTACAGAATGGGAGAAAACCTTTACTACCTCTACCTCAGATAGAGCACTAATCTCCAGGATATACAAAGAACTCAAAAAACTGAACACCAAAAAATAAAAGTAAAAAAATAACCCAATTACCATATTTTTAAAAATTTGTTCTTTTTTAGATATACATGATAGTAGATTCTATTTTGACACATTGTACATACATAGAGTATAATTTATTCTAATTAGATCCCATTATTGTGGTTGTACATGATGTGGAATTTCACTGGTGGAGTATTCATTGTGACCTAATATTTGGGAACCTAAAAATCATTGTTTCATATATTTGGTCTGTATTTTTTTCTTTATTATCTCAGGCATGAGTGCAAATTTATTTCCTGCTACTCCATTTTAGCTGAAAGGTGAAGTCAGCCTATCTTCTTTCTAGAAATAATGACCTCCCTGACCCATGTGTGGCTTCCTTTGCAGTTGTGATTAATCACGCCATTGAGTACAGTATTCTCTTTTTCTGTTATTTGGCTCAGTGGGACAAGGAGCCTCAAATTTAGTTCCCACACTGAAAATGTTTACTCATTTCAAATTCTTGTAACTCAAATTGCTTTAAAATTCCAACTGTGTTGCGTATCTTTAGCAAGCTGGAAGACAAAATGACTTGCTAAGGGACAGTAAAAGATATAGCAATGATGACATTACACATTTGTGGAATGATTGCTTTGCACTGTGTTTGACATCTATGATCTCATTTGATCCCCGAACCCCCAAGAGACAGGCACTAGGATTATCTCCATCTGGAAGATGAGGGAAATGGGACCTTATGTTTTGAAGATTAATCAATACCTTTGCTGTAAGTAAGACAGCCAAGAGGAAGGTAAAGAGGAATGTGAAGACTGAAAATTGGTGCAGCCAATATGGAAAGCAGTATGGACATTCCTTGGAAAACTGGAAATGGAACTACCATTTGACCCAGCTATCCCTCTCCTAGATCTATACTCAGAGGACTTAAAAACAGCATACTACAGGGACACAGCCACATTAATGTTTATAGCAGCACAATTCACAATAGCTAAACTGTGGAGCCAACCTATATGCCCTTCATTAGATGAATAGGTAAAAAAAATGTGGCATATATACACAATGGAACTTTACTCAGCAATAAAAAAGAGTAAAATCATGGCATTTGCAGGTAAGTGGATGGCGTTGGAGAAGATAATGCTCAGTGAAGTTAGCCAATCCCCAAAAAAACACATGCCGAATGTCTTCTCTGATATAAGGAGGCTGACTCATAGTGGCGTAGGGAGGGGGAGCATGGGAGGAATAGATGAATTCTAGATAGAGCAGAGGGGTGGGAGGGAAAGGGGATTAGCAAGGATGGTGGAATGTGATGGACATCATTATCCAAAGTACATGTATGAAGACACAAATTGGGTGTCAATATACTTTATATACAAACAGAGATATGAAAAATTGTGGTATATATGTATAATAAGGATTATAATGCAAAAAAACCCCACAAAGTATATGTATAAAGACATAAATTGGTGTGAACATACTTTATATACAAAGATATGAAAAATTGTGCTCTATATGTGTAGTAAGAATTGTAATGCATTCCACTGTCGTGTATTTAAAAAAATAAAATCGATTAAAAAATAAATAAATAAAGGGTGGCTCCCTTCTCTCCCAGTTCCTTCATGACCTCCTGTGAGTGGTATAACTGTAGCCTCCACATCTCAGAAACACATGAGTAGGGTTGAGAGTAAAGGGACGCTGACTCCTCTCCTCATATTCCCGGGACCCTTGTAGTAGACATGTCTTGTTTCCATCTGCCATCAACCCTTCTTGCCTTCTGATGTTGAAGCCATGCTGAACCATACATAGGGATTAGACAGTTGCCTCCAGTAGGGATTTCATGTCCTGGGTTTTCCTGGCCAGTAAAGGACCAGCTCCCACCTCAGCTATGGAACTTGTTTCAAGGACATGCATGAGACATGTGTTGGGATTTACCAGGGTCAATTCCAAATTTACTTTTGACAAATATATGAAAAAGACATTCTCCTAGGGCTATGAAGGTGTATATGAAGCAGGGACTGCCATAACACGGACAGGGCATTTGAGAGGGACAGGAGCCAAAACCCAAGTGATAACACCAGATACCTGAGACTGGCTGTGCTCACAGAAGTTCAAGTTGTACAAACCAACACTTCTTATTTTTGATCTAGTGATTAAGTTTCTTTGAGCTTGGTTTTTGTCTCTAACTTGCCAGTTTGCAGCTTTCTACCATGAATGTTTACCTTCTCCAAAACTGTTACAGGAGTGATCAATCAACATTAACCAGGGGAGACCTGGTCTATCTCATCCTTCAGACCATATCACAATCATTCCAATGGTCATGAGAGGCCTCAGACTGGACCCAGTGATGGTCACAGTACCTGGTACCATCAGGCCAGGCTTGACCTTCTTGCCCACACCACAGTGAGCCTGAGCATGATGGCACCTGGCTGAAGGATGAATCCTAAATCCAGAGTTCTCAGCGAACTCCAATTGGGGCTGAACAAAACTGAACATAACCTTTCCCACAGATCTAACATTTACCTGTGCAAGCTTGCCTAACTCCTTGCAGATATGGATTCATGTGATAGTGGAATTTATGGAGGTTGTATTTAGAGAGAAAACTGGGAAGTATTTTTTGAACCCTGTGATGTGCTATACCCTATGCTGGTTACTTTCTCATGTGACTTTATTTTCACAAGCTTTTCAGTGGCTACTAGACGATCAATTTTATAGATGAGGAAAACAGACTGAAGACCCCTACCCAGGGTCATGTGAGTCAAATAACATCTTACTAGATGTTAAATTCTATTCTAAGTCCTGTTTGCTACCAGTTATGAAATGGGTTCAAATGCATGTAAGGGAATATCAACAAAATAGTCTTTTAAATAAAAGTGTTTTACTTTTTTAAATAGTAAATATTCAGGAGATCAGCAGCCTAGGCTCTAGGATGTTCATGGGGGGAAAGGAAACTTTTGACTTTCTGCTCTTCCATTCTCATTCTCATTCGTATCCATGAAAGAGGCTGGAGTTCTACTATAAAAGAATATCAAAAAATAGTGTTTCAACAAATGGTGCTGGGATAGCTGTCAGCCCTCCATATGAAGGTTCTGCTTCCATGGATTCAACTAACTACAGATGGGAAATATTTGAAAGAAAACATTTCATCTGTACTGAACACATGTGGACTTTTTCATCCTTATTGCCACACAATACAGTGAAACTCTTTCCATAGTGTTTACATTGTGTTCGGTATTAGGAGTCATCTAGAAACGATTCAAAGTAAATAGGAGGATGTTGTCGATTATGTGAAAATACGGTATCATTTTACGTAAGAGACTTTAGAACTCTAATATTTTCATATCCATATTATTAGGTACTCCTAGAACCAATTCCTCGTGGATACCAAGGGATGACTGAATATTTATATGCAAAAATTTAAAAACTTTAAAGTATCTATAATTAACTTTAAAGGTAGAAAGACTATCGAACTAGAAATCATAGACCTAAACCTTAACATTGGCACTGACATCGATTGTGCAACTTTGTCTTCTTTAGGCCTCTATTCTCATTTGTAAAGGGAGTGTTTTGGAAGAGATCAAAATGGTTGCTCGGGTCCTGTCCACATCTAACCTCTTCTTGATCTGGGGTCCTATAGCTCATGAGCTGTGAGATGCTGTCACACAACAGGTGGGCACCAAATCAAGAATGCCATGGTCATGGGTGCAGCACTTTGCCTCTCTACCTGTTGCCACTTGACCTCCTTTCCCTGACTCCAGATCCCCATAGGACATTCCCCCAGGCAAGAGAATATCAAAGTACAGCCATGAAAACCACATTCTAGTTTACAACCATGAGGAATTGTGGTGAGCCGTTCCTATAGACCGTGGCCGCCATTAGAAGATGGCGCCGGCTTCCACTGTGGCCTGTGATAAAAAACTCCTTTTTTGGAGAGTTGGCACGTAATCCCTTATCACCCTATGAGAAAGCTCCACGCGGCAGCTTTGCATTGGGGCTTGAGATGCTTTATTAAGGCTGGGAGGGGCATCCGAGAAGGAGAAGAAGAAATATCAGGGACCTGAATAAACTGCTGAAAGAAGATTCCTGAGTTGCGTCTTCCTTGCGGGCAAGGGGTCGCGACAAGGAATTCCCTCATATACTTCTATTAGTTACAATTCTTTTTTCCCCATGCTTTAAGGTATAGAAAGAGACTTTTTCAGGTGGGCACACATGAAGAGGTTTGTATCAGAATGCTGGAATAGATGGGCAAAGTGCAGGGCGTGAGCTCAGTATCTCGATAGGAAATCAGATGTTCATGCAGGATCCCCCCAGAAAATACCCACAGGGGTGGCAGCATTAGAACCCCTGTGTCTGGCCTTATGTTCAGGTGTCATGCCAAGTATTGTATCCAGAGCTGCATGATCCCATTGCATGATGTATAGCAAGCAACACACCAGATAAAAGCTTCTGAAAAAGGGGCCTTGGTCATCGCTCGGGCTTGGGATCCCAAGGAGATTCAGTATAAGGTCAATGATTCACACAAACAGCCATAATTTTCTTCTTATTTATTTAATTTTATTATTTATTTATGTATGAATGTATTTAGGTGCTGAAGATTAAACCCAGGGCCTCACTCATGCTAAGCATATACTCTACCCAGCTGTAGCCATCCTTCTCTGAGTAGCCATCTTTCTCACTTTGCAAACATGATTGACAGACTACCATCCTTGCAGGAATGCAGAATATGTGTTTCTCTCCTTGTTTCCCAAATGAAGACATAGGGGGTTAGGGAGGGGAAGTGACTTACTTTGTTGCAGCTGGTGGGTTAGAGTTAGGCCTCTACTTTGAGGTATCTGATATCTTTCTTGAATATTTTCTCAGTTACATCTAACCCATTCTATTCACATACTTTATTATTTTTTGAGTTCATAGGCAGTGAAATGTTGTCTTACTCTAAATCACGATACAATGAAGTGAGTTTTTATCATGAACTGAATTGTGCTCATTCATTCATATACTGAATTTCAAACTCATAGTCTCTCAGTTTTCTGATTTACTGCCTCAAAAGCAGTAATCAAGTCAAAATTAGGTTTATAGGGTGGGTGGGACCTGATCCAATATGACTGGTGTCCTAATAAAAAGAGGTGATTATGACACAGGCAGACCCAGAAGGAAACCACAAGGACACACTGAGAAGGTGGCAATCTATAAGCCAAAGAGAACTCAGGAGAAACCAATCATGCTGACATGATCTTGATCTTGATCTTGGGCTTTCAGTCTCCAGAACTGTGAGCAAATACATTTATGTTGGGTGAGTCATCTATTGTGTTATGGAATTTGTTATGGGAGCCAAGAAGATGTCAGCGTCAGAGATTACTGCATTCCCTTCCAAATTCTAGCATTGTGTCCATGGAGGATGTTTGACTGTCTCATCCATTCAGATCTCTGAACTAAACAGAACTTCCAATGCCAGCATTTTGTTTAAAATCTAGCCTTTTAAGTATCACTCCAGACTGCGGGCAAAATGGATAGCATGTGATTTGGGAACAGCAGCCCAAGCTATAGAGTAGGACTTCCGAAAGTGACAGTTTTACTATAGAAACAACCACAGTCTCTAAGGTTGAGTCCAGGTCTAAAGTCTTGAGACCCAACTGTTCAGAGGAAACCCTGCAGGGGCTGAAATTGTGGCTATGGTGCTTTGTAACAACATGATGGGTGTGTGAGGCTACCTCATGAGAAACTACTGTCAAGGACAACACACATAGAGGTGAGCCATGTTCTGCCTCTAAAATTTAATATGATAGACCCAGATAATTATTTGTTTGTTGTAATTTTGATATTCTGGATGCTTAAGATAAACAGTCATCCCTCAGTATTTAAGAAGGATTGATTCCAGGATATCTCTCTCCTCCCTTGCAGATACCAAAAGCCAAGGATGTGCAAGTCCTTTATATATAAAATGGTGTAGTATTTGCACAGAATCTATGTACATCCTCCCATACATTTCAAGTCATTACTAGAGAACTTATAATGCCCACTACAATGTAAATACTATCTGAATAGTTGTTATATTATTTAGGGATTAATGACAAGAAAAAAATGTCTGTGCCTGTTCAGTGTGGGGGTCCATCCCTGAGATATTTGAAAAGCCTCTACTAGGCTTTGGAGCCAAGGAGATTTTGGTCTGGCATTGCAAGTCATTTTGTGGCTTCTCCCACAAAGCATTTGACCTCAATCTTCACTTGGCTAGAGAGGCTGCTCTGTAGCTCCAGACTTGGGCATTACCTATTGGGCTTGGACAGCCCTCCTCCTACTTTATTTGGCAAAAGAACATTCCATGGAAAACCTTTGAAGCTGCCTTGTATAAATAAAGCAAATGCGGGCTTTTCTCTCTCTCCTTCCAGTGTGGAAGCAGGACCCCTAAGGTCACAAAGCTGACCCATGCCTGCTTTGTGAGAACTACTCTCTGTGTTGTGTGATTTTTCACAGTATTTCTCAGCCAGCACTCTCCATGCAGAGGAAGCCAAAATTTCATAGCCTGCGCCAGAATGCGGGCAAGACTTCAATACAGATGCAAATTTAAGAAATATTTTCTATCCATTGTTGGTTGGTGAGCCTAGGTGCCCTTTATCCTAGCTCATCAGCACCCTCATCCATGCCCAGAAAATTTCATGGCCTCCTATAGGAAAAGCTTGGGAATTATCACCATTCAGAGCCAACCTGAACATAAAGGAGCTTTGGTGAATAGCTTGAAGACAGAGCCCACCATGTCCCTCACCCTCTGCTGAATTCATTATTTAGTTGAGGCAAGGGGACTCCACATCTTCCTCAGTTAAGTTGCAACCCCAGCATGGAACTCTTCCTGGGAGTTTAGACATGCTCAGTTTAACTCAGAAGGAATAAGAAGTAAGAGATAAAATTTTGAGTTCAGTCTAAATTTGAAGGGGGTGGAGGGCTGTGGGATTTTGTGTATGTGGGCAGAGTAAGGAAGTTAAGAAGACTTGGATGCAGGTAGACCAGCCATCTTCTGTTCCCAATATCAACACCAGTCTCTAGGAACCCTGTGTGAGGAGTGTCCTAGAAAAGGAGTACTGGAGGCATGCCCTTCACCCTCAATTGTGCTTCTGTAGGGAGACCATGTGAAGAATACAGTCATCCCTTTTAATCTGTGAGCCACTGGATCCTGGACCTCTTGCAGATACCAAAATCTGCAGATGCTCAAGTCCCTTATATAAAATGGTATAGTATTTGCATATAACCTAAACACATCCTCCTGCATAATTTAAATCATCTCTCAATGACTTATAATACCTAACATGATGTAAATGTTCCGTAAATTGCTGTGATAGTATATTATTTAGGTAATGATGACAAGAACAAAATCTGTGTACAGACACACTAAGTTTTAGGAAAATTTAGACTGGTGGCTGGTTATGTATGGTACAGAACCTGCAGCTATGGAGGGCTGCTGATAACAGTTCATGCTGAACTCTTCCAAATCCTTCCATTTTCCTTCAGCCTCACCCCCCAGACCCCTTGCACTGAGTCCCTATAGGCAGCTGCCAACACCGTCAAGCAGCCAGGACTGGCACCTCCAGAGAGCATTCTACAGGCGTCTCTGAAAGTTTTTCAAGAAACCTATCCTATAGAGGAACCTTTCCCATGATTTTCAGTAATTCAAAATTCAGTTCACCATTAGTGTTGTTGATGTGTCTGGCAGAGGCAAAAATCCCTTTACCAATGGCATTGCAATGTTTATATCACAGTGGATGATATTTTCATACTCAGAAGAAATAGATCATTTGCAACAGTGTTTCAGGTTGTCTCTTAACTTTACCCTCACTGAGGCATCAGCCAGAGCTGGTTGTATGGCTGACACACAACAGAGTATAGACTTAGAACCTGTTATATGGACCATGCCCAGCAGAGTGTAAAGAGAGAGTTAATGGTTTGACTACCATATGACCCAGCTATCTCAAAGTATTTTCCCAAAGGATCTAAAATTGGTGTAGTACTGTGATAAAGCCACCTCAATGTTTATAGCAATACAATTCATAATAGCAAAATTATGGAATCAACACAGATGCCCACCAATAGATGAATGATTTGAGAAATTGTGTGTGTGGTGTGTATATATGTGTATATATATATATATATATACATACAAATGTGTGTATTCTATTCAGCAATAGAAAAGAATGAAATCATCATACTAAATGAAATAAGCCAAATTCAGAAACTCAAAGGTCAAATGTTTTCTCTCATATGTGGAAACTAGAGTAAAATAAAGGAAAATGGTAGGAAAGGATAGGATGACCTAAAGAACCGATCAAATATAAACTAATAGACAAGCAAAAGAAAGTCTAGCGGAGTAGAAGGAGGAGAATGGGAGAGGAGAGGGAGAACAGGAGGGAAAGGACAGGGGATCATGAACCAAAATCAATCTCCATGCATGTGTGAGTTTATCCAGATGAATCCATTCATTATGTGTAACTATAAAGCTCTAATAAAAAATAAAATAAAAAGATAACTAATGATTCAAAATCTACTTTTACTATTTCAACACTAGACTTTGAAATTTAAGTCTGAAATAATAGTGTGAGATGAAAACATTTGAATTTCTTAAGTCAGGGCCTGAGAAACAATATGCATTCATTTTGAGTCTAATTTTCTTTCCCTGAAAAATGGATGAAATTTTCTTGGACTGGGAGAAAGGTGAAAGAATGTCCAAGGAGAAAGGAGAGGACAGAGAGCTAAGAGAGTAAGAGAGGGACACAGAGCTCTCTATACCATGCTGCAAAACCAGTAGGGAAGACAAATGGGAATGGCCAGAAAAGCCAGGCAGAACCACAAGTGGAGGGGACTTATCTAGGTACCTTCCCCAAACATCACTTGCTGTTGTGATGTCACATCACTTGGGCTGATGAACATAAGTAGTATTACTGAATTCCCTCCCATCAGGAAACACTAAAATAATTCCCCATTGCCAGGACTAGACATCTGAGTGCCCTGAAGCTTCCTGTAGCCCAGGTTTCAGTCAGTGAGCTCCTTCCTGATTTCTAAGAACAGCTCAAAATATCTGGGAGGTTGTTGGGCTGGAAGAGCCCTGCAGTTAGAAAGGAGAAGTGACTGGTAGCACCCCGCCCACGGACAGCCACCCAGGATGTTGCATCCGCAGGGAGGACAGGCAGAAGGTGATGGGGAATGAAAGCCTGTATCCACCCATTACCAAGGATATGGCACCAAGGAACCATCCAGAACAGCCACAACTGGGATAAAGATGGGAGGAGGCAGTTGATAGAGGGAAACCTCAATTGCCTGGAATTTCTTTTCTGCCATAAGTGGAAGGGATCTTAAAAATAATTTGTGTTGTATAAACATGAAGGAATATTTCATACAAACTGAGATTCATGCCCTACTACTTTTTAAAAATTATTCTTAAGAGTGAATTTTCAGCACATAAAAGCAGTGATGTTATTGGGAATAAACTTTATTGCCAGTGCTTTAAAGTGTCAACAGATATAATCCCACCTGTAGTTAGAAAATTATAAAAATCATTGAGTGGGTATTTTACTGCTATGGAAACTGTAAAAAAGGCACATAAAATTGCCAAAGTTGTTTTTTTTTTTATTTCTATGGCAAAAACATAAATGAAAGTAAAAAATCCATTAGACTTTCAAATCACAATAATAATGTTGACAGTGATTTTCTTCTGCTCCACCTATAAAACCCCAAGTAAGAAATTATTTCAACTGTAGAAAGAAGGTGATGACAATTCACCCCACTTAATGTGGAGCCTTAAATGAGTGGGGATGGGAAAGAGAAAGTTCCTCTCTCCCTAGCAGAAGGAATGCTGGGATGTTACCTTTTGCACATGGACGTCAGCAGAGACAAACCAACTTTTCAGATAAGAACTGGGTTAGATCAAAGCTACCTACCCTTATGTAAGAAGGAATCTCTCTGGAAAGCCCACATATCACTAGCAAATAATGAAAATGCAGTAAGTACATGAATTAAATGACAGAGGTGTACCAGGAGTATTTCACATTACTCCTGCAATGTCTCCTGTGGGCAGGCCTGCATCAGGCCTCATTTATTTCCTGATTTCACACAGTGGGGCATGGTGATGCTTCAGATCCTCAGGGATCACTGTCATTTTCATTGCCCTGATACCTTAAAATTTTATACAAACTCACACCCTACTGACATAGCCCGGGTCACTATCTGTGGCTTGGATCTGGGTAAGAACAGGGATGTCTGAACCCTCTTGGCTTCTGCCATTGAAATGAAATTCCTTGCCTCTCCAAAATTAACCTCTGGTAGAGTGTCTATCTCATTCTGCTCAGGCTGCCATAACAGAGTACCATAGATTGGTTTGCTTAAAAAGCGGGCATTTATTTCTCCAAGTTTTGGAGGTTGGGAGTCTAAAATTAGGGTGTAAGCATGGCAGGCTTCGGATCATGGCCCACTTCTGGGTTGTAAATGGTCATCTTCTTGAGGTGTTCTTGCATGTCAGAGAGAGAATAAGAGAAATATTTCTGGTATCTTGTCTTTTAAGGACACATCACACATCCTCTCATGGATACCCTATATTCTCATGACAACAATTATGCATGATTACAGCCCAAAGGCCTCACCTTCTAAGACCATCACATTAAGGATGAGAGTATCAACATGTAAATTCATATGGGGAGGGAGAGAGTAACCGTTTCCTCTGTAACAGTTGCAAATGTAGGAAAGGGTTTCAGTTGCTCAGCAGCCACAAAGCAAACAGTAAAGACTGCAATCCTCCCTTATCACAGCTGGGGAAGGTTATTTGACTCTAGAGGCCAAAATCTCATCTGGCTCATGCTTCTTCTTGGGAGGGCTAGGAGCATTAGAAACATTGGGAATGTTGAGTGTTGGGAATGTCAGGAGTGTTAGGAGTGTGGGGATGCTGGGAACATCTGAGTTATGGGGGTGTGGGATATTGGGAGTGTTGGGAATGCTGGAAGTGTTGAGAGTGTCAAGAATGTGAACTAATTTTCACAGAGGGTTCACATTTCCCATCAGAGGCAGCACTTCTGCCACTAGGAAATACTTGTAAAGCCAAAGAGGTACCAGTTATAGGCTTCCATCTATCCCTGGCTCCTGTATCTCCTATGTGACTGAGACTGTGGTTACAAGTGGGTACTTCCCATTTCCTGACACGCCATGTGCATGCACCCTCTGTGCTTTGGTATGCCTTGGTCCTTCCATGTTGTGTTCTTAGCAGTCACTCTGAAGCACCCATTCCAATCTTCTCGCCTTCCTCAGTCCAGTAGGCAGTAAGAGTATCATCAAGTCTAACAACTTACTTTGTTCTTCTTCTTTAAACTTTTATGATAATTGTAATTCCTTTTTGATGGCACTCTGACTTCCTTAAGAGTTGGGCATTGGTTTTATGCCTCATCCCACAGCAAATGCTGTGGTCCCCACCTGTGCCAAAGCTACTGGCTGAACGAACACACCTGAGGCTGTTGGCCTGAGCACTGCTGTTCTGATGTTGGAACTGCATTTGGACCCACACTCAGGACAGGCCAGCAATGGCAGAATGTGAGGACCTAGAAGCAGCCCTCAACCAGAAAAGCTGAAGGGGAGTTAGTGGTTGAAAACCCAGCCTCCCCATCCTCTGAGCACGTTCATAACCTCATCTCAGAGTTGGCCTCAGGAAGCTCCAACTCACACATGTCCCCAGAGCCTGGCTCAATTCCTGACTTCTATTAGGTCCTTAATAAATGTTCAATGAATAAAATTAGCTCTAAAGTTTATAAGAAATTCATTTATTTATTCATGTATGCAATGAACATTTCTGGAGGACCTATCAGACTTTAGACACTATGCTAGATGCAACATAATATATGTGAATCATCATTTTAAGGAATCTAAAACTTAACATAGTAGATAATACATGCAAATAAATAATTTTATCATCATTATTTGCTTTGTTGTAACCAATGACCCCCCCCCCAAAATTGAGAAGCATAGAATGATTTACATTTATTATCTCAGTTTCTCTGGGACAGGATCTGGGTGAGGCTTAGCTGGGAGCCCTAGCTCATGGGCTCCTGTGGGGCTGTAGTGGGGCTGTCAGCTATTGCTGCATCATATTGAGGCTGGATATAGCTGGGGGTCCATATCCAAGGCAGCCACTGTTAGAAGGAAGTTGTCCTATTCTGTTTTGTGCTGCTATAATAGAATCCCTGTGACTAAATAGTATATTTATTCTTTCATAGTTCTGGAGTCTGGGTAGTTCAATATCAAGCCACTATCATTGGGTCTGGGCCTTTTTACCATGTCCTCACATGGCAGAAGGCTGAAGGGCAAGAGAAAAAGAAGTGCAAGTCCTTACATAATACAAGAGCAGAAGAATGAAAAACTACTCTCAAAAACCTTTTTAACAGCAGCACTAATCCTTTCATTAGGTTCCACTTCCCAACACTGTTGCATTAGAAATTAAATTTACAACATATAAATTTTGGAGAGGCCAAACACATTCAAACCACAGAAGATGCTTAGTTTTTCCATGGACCTCTCTATAGTCTGCACACATTTTCCAATAAGGATTTCAAGTAGCTGGAAAAGAAATTTCTCTCTCTCAGCTCTCATCTTTGTTCAGTCATCCTCTTGGTACACTTAATTCAACAAGCACAATAAGCAGAATTTCAGATTTTTCCCTAGATGGTCACTAACTGGGAGGACAAAATTCTCTACATATGGTGAAGAGCACATTAGATTTATGAACTCCACCTAAGCCCTCCTTTTCTGGGGAAGTTGGGAATGTTCCAAAGAGCCAGAAAGGAGCCTCCTGATGCCTTGTTTTTGCTGTGGCAGCTCTGAACCCAGAACTTGGCTAATCACCCGGGCAGTGAACATGTAGGAGTAGATGAGAGCCTTGCTACTGGCTCAGTCACCTGCTAGCTCTGTGACTTTGAGGTTATTTAGCCTCTCCATGCCTCAGTTTCCTTATGAGCAGACTGCCTCTGTGGCAAACAGACAACATCAGACATCCCTTGATCAGGTTCTGAATCACTGAGTATTAAAGCTCCTTGACTTATAATGGATTATCCAAAGTATTCATCAGAAGTTGAAAACATCTCAAGTCAAAAATGCATATAAGATACCTGATCTACAGAACAACATAGGTTAGCAATACACTGCCCTGTGGAGTGTGAGCTGTCTTCCCTCATGGCCTCATGGCTGACGAGGAGATGTACCTTGCTGCTGCCCAGCACCACAAGAGAGAACTGGACTGCAATACTAGCCAGGGAAAAGGTCAGAATCCAAAATTCAAAATATGGTTTCTATTCAATGCATTTTGCTATCACAACATCCTATAGCTGAAAATTAGAAAGTTGAATCATCAGGAGTTAGAGTCTGTAATGTCTTGGTATACAGACATGATAATATAAGTTATGATTATTCTTGGTGAAGACCTTTTAATTGTGGAGGTAAAATTCATTTGCAGAAATTAGAGATAGAAAAATGCAAAGGGATGAGCAGGCAGTGCTAAGCCCCACTCTAGTGTTGTTTGGACCATAGGGACCTCATCACAGTGGGATTAGAGACTGAGCTACAGGTTGGGCTGGAAACTTTTTTTTGTTCTACCCTCAGATAGAGTGGGGGGGGGGGCTGCATTTTTCAGATGACAGGGATATCCCAGAATGTTGGGGTCACCTCCTATAGTGCCACACTGGCTCATGTTGTTTCTCTTTTAGGCTTGCATTGAATGGGTCATGACTCAGCTTGGTAAATATTTACTCATGTCCAAAGTACTTGCCAGGTATTTTTCTTGGCATTGAAGGGCACACAAAGGTGCTTCAGTGATTGAGCTCTCTAGTAGAGGAGGTGGTAGAGGAAGTACACACAACAGTGTGCGGGCTCTCATCTACAGAAGTGATTAAGTGAAGGACAATGCCCCTTAGGATTAGAAGATGATTTAGTGGATGAGGCACTTATCCTGAGTTTTGGCCATGGTGGAGGGATGTTTCAGGGACAGGGACAGAAAGGATAGTGAGAGAAGGGAGTTCGCTGGGGCTGTCAAATCTGCTTTCGCAAGGAGAAAAGCTGTAGTAACCATCATCAGGGAGGCTCCCTTGGTGCTCAGCAAGATTCTGGTGTTCAGGAGTGTTGTCCTTGAAGCTACAAAGAACAAAACCAACCAACCAAACAAACAAACAAAACTATCCAAATCAGTGGGATTCTAGGAATCAGATGTCCAATCTCTTTGGGGTGGGGACTGGGGATGGATGAACATCAAGGCTATCTGAGTTGAGTGGTGGCAGAGCTGTAGAAGTCCATGTATCTAGGGAATAGGGAAGGAAAGACAACAGAAAGGAGATCAGAGAGCTAGTAGTCCAAGAGCAGGAGCCAGGGGCCACAGACCTCTTGCACTGGCTTTGTGGTGTGTGGGTGGCAGGCATGGAGGACCAAAGGGGATCCTGACTGGCCATAGGTTGGGTGTGTCTAGAGAGAAAAAATAGGGAAGGCAAGGGAAGGCTTGAGACCACAAGGGGTGGCTTTGGTGGGACAAGAGGGGTATGATGTTGATGCTCCAACATCACCATGTGGGTAAGACACTGAGAGTAGAATATGACTGATGTGGTCCATTTTCTGATGCTATAACTGAACACACAGCTATCTTTCTTCCTCTTCTTTTAAAGCACTAACATCATCATGGGGGCCTCACCCTCGGGACATATGTAATCCTAATTACCTCCCAAATGCCCATTACCTCCAACTACCATATGAATTTGGGGATTAAGTTTCCATCACAGAAAATTTAGGGAGGCACTTTCAAACCCTAGCAGGGACTGTGGCCAGGAGGATGATGGGAGAGGACAAACAGGAGCAGCATCCTGAGCACCAATCACAGGGCACTCTTCTTAGTTGCTCTTCTTCCCCAGCTGGTAAAATCCCTGCTCCATCCTTTCTCCAGTGGCTCCTGCTGACCCCTGTGCTTGGGAGCTACAGCTACACTGTTTCCTTCTTACAGTTCTTTCCTTTCTCTGAGCAGCTGCGGGGTGTGGCTCTCTGCACACAAAATGCAGGCAGCATCTGACTGACCCTGCAGCAACCCCAAAGCAGATGCTTGCCCCCAGCTGGGGCCCCTTTCCTCTGGGCCTTGGGCTGTTGGGAGGCCAGGGCTGTGTGTAAGCAACATCATTTGGCTCAAGCTGATCAGAATCTGGTTTAATTCCTGATAGCATGTGAATTTGTAATGTCCTCTGACAGGGGTTCCCACAGCACCCATTCCTTCTCGGTGAGTATCATTTCCCAGACAACTAAAAGGCAGAGAGGCTGAACTTCTAGTCCCCAATTTTCCAGCTCAGGATGTTTACCTGAATCCAAACACTGACATTGTGTAACATTCCTGTTTGCCCATGTGCTGAGGTCTTGGACTTGGAAGGGGGACCACTAATGATACATTTCTTGAAAGCCAGATCCTGAAAGCTTCCAAGAGTGGGTATAGGCTGATGGAGGCTGGGATCTCACCCAACATCCACATCTATCTTTTCCTTGTTATTTTCCCCTATCTTAAGACATATATTTTATTTCAAGTTTTCTTCCTTTAGAATTCTTTTTCAGATATTTTACTCTGATAGGGTGCAAGAGGCTTTCATCACTAAGCAATTTATTTTTTCTGCTTATGAAGCTGGGAATCTTGTGTCTTAGTGATTTCTTCCCTTAATAATCTTTGAATAGTTTTTTTCATGGTCATTTTACACATGATGGTGCAGATAAGACATCAGATTTCTGTCCAATTCTGTTTTCCTCTTGAGAAAACTGTTCTTTCTTCTTCACAACAAGGTTGGTTTTCTTTTCATTCTTTGGATTCAGGAGTTCAACCAGAATGCATCTGGGAATTGTTTTGTTTTATTTCATTCATCCTATCTGTTTGTGAAACCTTTTGATTTGAAGAATTGAGTCTTTCACTTTCAAAAAGTTCATTTTTAAAATTCTCTCTCTCTCTCTCTCTCTCTCTTTTTTTTTTTTTCTTCCTGGGAAACATTTAATTTCATGCCAGGTGTCTTGCATCTCTGCTCTAAAGTCTCTTATCTTTTAAATTGTGATTTAGGCATCTTATCTTTTTGCAAGTTTATTTTTAGTTAACCAATAAGAATTCTATTTATTTATGGGCTACAATGTGATATTTCAATATATGTATATATTGTGTTATGATTAAATCAGGGTAATTATCATATCTACCTCCTCAAGCATTTATTATTTCTTTCATTCATTTGTTCTCTCAACAGAAGTCATCTCTCTGTTTCCTTGGCTTGACCTCTCTATTCAAGGTACTGAGTTTCTTTGGGACATGGGTTGGAACATTTCTTTGCCTAACATGGTATAGCTTTCCTTACCATCTATACCAGGGAGACTGTGCACTTCTCAGAGGCAGAATGAAGCATGCAATCAACTATTCAAAGAGGTCCACAATGTCTGGATCAGTGAGCTCAGAGGACTGGGGAGCCCAGGAAGGTCAGTATGGGGCTCCCTGGCCCTCTGCATGTCACTTGGGAGGAGGTATTCTCCCAGAATTTATGAAATGGAGAAACCCTGGTAGGAACATGGCTTCTCAGCAGACACTGTGGTAGCTAGTACCTATGAAGACATTTTAAAGATATACTTTGAAAAAAATGAAATCCTTGCTTGAAAGTTACACTGCTAAATCTTACTAATTTGCCATTTTTAGTACTCAAAAATTTTTGATTTTTCTTTTCTTGTTTAAAACTATAGATAATTTTTTTTGTACTAGAAGAAAACAAAACTGGAAACTATTAACAGGAAACTTTCAAAATAGTGTTTTCTTTCATTTGTAATTGGATACCAAGTATAACAAAGAGAGATTCAGTTATGTCAGTTTTGGAAGAGAGGTGGCAAGATATGTCACCTATTTGCAACATTTTAGATGAGAATGATTTTTTTAATTGTATTTTTTTATTATCTACATATGGCATTACAATGATCTTGGCAATTCATACATTTGAATCATTGGGGTATAATTTCTCATTTTTCTAATTGTACAGATTGCAGAATCACACTGGTCATAGAGTCACCTATATACATACAGCAATCATAATGTCTATTCTATCTTCTTCTCATGTTCTTCCACCCTATCCCATTTTGAGTCACCCCCCCACCCTTATGTCAGAGAAGACATTCGGCATTTGTTTTTTAGGGATTGGCACTCCTGATTGCAAGTGAAAACTTCTTGGATAGTATTGATTATTTTGAGCCATCTTAGCCAGGATGCTTAAAGCCACATCAAATACTACAGCATTAAGCCAGGCGCAGTGGTGCATCCTGTAATCCCAACAGCTCTGAATCCTGAGGCAGGAAGATTGGAAGTTCAAAGCCAGCCTTAGCAATTTAACAAGACCCTGGGCAACTCAGTGAGACCGTGTCTCTAAATAAAACATAAAAAATGGGCTGGAGATGTGGCTCAGTGATAAGGGCCCCTGGGTTCAATTTCCAGTACCAAAACAAACAAACAAACAAACAAAACCCCACAAACAAACAAACCAACAACACAGCATTAGCTGCTTCCCTGACCTTGGTAGCTGGTCCAGGGATTGGTACATAACCAAAATTAGGCAGTAAGAATCATTGCCAGCTCTCCCTATAGCCATCAGGAAAATCAGTCCTTCTCCCACTGGGAACCAGAATTATCAGGAAGGAAAATGTCCAGTTTTAGGTTCCTCTGGCCATCTCCTCTGCCTCAAGTCATCATGGAGTTATGAGAGACCTTCCAAAAAGTAAGGCTAACATAGAGGAGATGAGAACAAGATGGAATCCTGACAACACCATTGTGCTAGATAGTAGCTAGCAATGAGCAGTGAAATGCAGGCAAGGTCGCAAGTGTTCTTTAAATTACTTTAGGGTCTTCTTTAATCTATTTCAAAATAGACAAAGCAAAGGGTGGTAGTTAATTTATAGAAAATAAACAGAAGCAAAGGAGATAATGGGAAAATACGCCAAAAGAAAAGGATTAATGGGACTAACTCTTGACAGGGTCCATTGATGTTGATGTGAAGCTAGGAATTATGGCTAGAGGTGTTTCCACTTGTCTGGGAAGGAAGATTCCTATAGTAGGGCAAGTGTACTATGGTCACTTCTGACCAACTATTGACCCCAGTGCCCTCATTAACATAGGATTGACTTGTAGAGGAAGCCCCCCTAAATGGGATGCTACCATGAGAGTTCCAGAGTTGAACACCTGATTGGCAAAGAGTACAGAAGGTGGTCCCCAGTTCTCCTGGTAAACACCGCACTAATAAACAGTAAAGTAATAAATTTGGAGACAGCATTGTCTCCTTTGTTGTTCTCTACTCAGAGATGGCCCCTCTCTCTCTTGAGAGTGAGTGCTTTCTGCTTAAGCTTCATTTTGCTTTTACTTTACTTATACCTGTAATAAAGTTCCCTTACCTGGCTTTTTGTGTCTGACTTTAAATCTTCTTTTGTGAGAATACAAGAACAGAGGTTTGGAGTTTCAACTCCCTGCTTTCCCATCACAATTGGATCTGCCCTGACTCCTGGATCTCTCAGATTTAATAACCAATATCCTTTCTCGACTCAAGTTAGTTTCCTCTCAATTTTTTTTCACACAAGAATCCAGGCTATTATAATGCAAGCTCAGTTGCACACACACACACATGCTCACTAACAACACATCCTACTACAGTAGCTCCTCTTATTTATGGTTTTATTTTCTATGGTTTTTGGTTTTCTGAGGTCAACTGTGGCCCCCAAATATTAAACGAAATACTCCAGAAATAACTACAATCTTTAAGTTTAAGTACATTTCATTGCAGCAAATATTTATTCTTATAATCTTACTGTGATTAATTTATAAATTAAGATTTTTCTTTGTAATTTTATACATACAGGAAAAAAACAGAACATGTAAGATTTTGTACTATTTGTGGTTTCAGGTACCTAAGGGGGAACTATGGTAACTCATTACATATGTATTATTTAAATCCATAGAATGATCATAGAGCAGTGCTAGATGAAGAGGTGCAAAAAATTGTAAGATCTACCATTTCCTTTAAAATAAGTTTTTTCTTCTTTATGAAACAAGATATAATGCAGGTTACACAATAAAAAATTCAAATAGCAGATCAATATGGAAGAGGAGATTAGTGCCAGAATGTAAGCCTTCAAGACCTTTCCATTTGGGTTTAAGATGAAAATAGTGACTAGTTTCATTGAGTAAAATCAAAGGTCATTTTTCATTTCAAGTACTTAGCAGAGATATAAAATATCCAGCATCAGTCCTCATATGCTCTCATTTTCTGCAAAGGGAACTGAAGTTCAGGATAGAAAATTCCCCAGGGAATGTCCAAAGTAAATTGTTAGCAGATCTGGAACTTGCTTGTTTTCTTATTTCTGACAGAATGTTGTGTCACTATTTTGCATTTTGTTGGTATGGATTTAATCAAAGGATCTGCTATGAACCTGATGAAACCACTGCTAAAATTAATATCAGATTAACATCATCATTATGATCATTAGCATCAAATTATTGCTAAGTACTATATTATCCAAATAGAAGTCTAATTTCTGCTTTACTAAGGTACAGGACATTAAATTGAATATGGTCATTGTGTTTGTTTGCAAGGACAGCCATGACTACAGATTGGATGCCTTAAACAACAGAAGCTTACTGTCTCACAACTCAGGAGACAGAAAGTCTGAGATAAAGATGTCCACAGGGTAGATTTCTTTGGCAACCTCTCTTTTGCCTGAAGATGGCTGTCTTTCCTGTGTCCTTACATGGTCTTCTTCTGAGTGTGCTCATGTCTTAATCTCCTCTTTTTATTAGGGCACATCATGTTGGCTTAGAGCTCATCCTAATGACTGCATTTTAACTTAATTCCCTCTTTAAAGGCCATATCTCTAAACACAGTGACATTCCTGAGTTAGTAGGTCTTAAGATTTTAATATATAAGTGGAAGAAGGGGCATAATTCAGCCCATAACAGTCATTTAAAAATTTCAAAATAATATAGAAAATAATACAGACATTACCAGAAAAAAATTGACTCTAAATTGAAGGAAAACATATGAATGACATCACATTGGGCCCGTGTATTATACTTCATATGCTGAGGACATTGTCTCTTTATCTCCTCTCACTTGGTTTTATTGTTGTCAAGGAAATAGTAATTTATATGAAAATGTAAATAAACTAATATGCATATTGTACTAATACATGACAATATTAATTATATATAATTTATATACATTAATCATGTATTTGGATATTTAAACACTCTATGTCCCCAAATATCACAGTTAACGGTGAGCATACAGTTGATGCTGAGCAAAACACTTAGCTTTTATGAGACTTTCTGAACCCTGTTCTATGTTTGTAAAATGAGAACATTATCTATCTTCTTGTGAAAAAGAGCAGTGGTAGCCAGGCGTGGTGGCACAGGCCTGTAATCCCAGTGGCTTGGGAGGCAGAGGCAGGATTATTGCAAGTTCAGCCTCAGCAATTTAGTAAGGCTTTTAGAAACTTAGCAAGACCCTGTCTCAAAAAAATTAAATTAAAAAGAGGGAGGCCTGGGAATGTGGTTCTGTGGTTAAGCTCCCCTGTGTTCAATCCCTAGTACTAAAAAGTTAAAAAAGAAGAGGAGTGGTGACAGTGATGGATGTGTCATGGGGTTGCAAACTATAAAATACACATCACATAATAATGATAGTTTTCCTATCCAGTGAGTACTGATGTGAATGCTGTAACAATGCCAGGGTTCCCTCGCTGCATGGCTCCATTCATTGCAAAGGAATCCCTACAGGTAAGACTAACAGGTAGCATAAAATTTCTATAAAGAAAAAGTACATCTTGATTTAAATTGGGGGAAAATCTCATCTAGCCCATGACCCATATAAAACAATTATAATTCATTTATGTTTTATTTGTATGTTCCTATGAAGTATTGCTGGAAATATTTATTGCACAATGATGGGAGTAACCCAAAGTAGTTTGAGGGGATGGGGTGCAAATCAGAAGCTAGAGATTGGCTGGAAAAAAAATAGAGTGAGAGGGTATTTCAGCAAGAATTGGTATTTCTTTGACAGACCACAGACAAGTGCTTCCAAGCCTGAATGTCTTCTTCCCTGAGGAAGTTTCAACAAAAGGTGCTCCAAATCTATTTGCCAACAGTGACACCAAATATATTAACTTTTAACAGAGAATGGAGAGGAAGAATATAAGATTTAAAGGGCTACTAAAATGGAGATTGCTAAAAAAAATGTATAAGAGGTTCCCATTATTGCATTATTTAATTATGATATGAATGTAATTGAGGTCTGCATTGAACATGCACTGAGGAAATCCATTTCTTGTGCTGCTTTTAGTCCTGAAATTGCAGTTTCTATGCCAGGACAAGACCATTGAGCTCACAGTGTTTATACAGTTTACAGGATATCTCTGTTTCCCAGCAGCCACTTTGTGTCAGCTTGAAGAAAAGTTTAACTGGGAAGATACCCAAAGATCAGCAGAAAAGGCTCTATTTTTCAGAGCTGATGAATTCTGATCTGAAAGTGGAAGCTGTTTGACCATGACTGGCTCACCCTGGATCCATAGGTTGGGTAACAAAATACCCACAGATCACCTTTTGTGCACCAGGCACGGGGCTAGATGTCTGATGATAGCAACATGTGGGTGACTACACATCCAAAGTGCATTTTTATACAGTCGAATAAAATGTTTGCAGGATATGCAATGGGACGATGAGCAGCCCTGGGAGAGACCTGTTGGATTGGCAGGTCACAGGTAAATAGACCACAAGGGACAGTGATGTCAGGCAAGGAGGAAAAGGCAGCATCAGTGTGAGAATAGATGGACATGGAAACTGCTGAATAAGCTTGGAAACAATAATGTTGGGAATGAAGTGGGGTTGAGGTGCAGAGGAAGAAGGGATCCAATGTAAAAGATGGAAGATGCCAGGCCCAGTCCTATGGACTTCCTATCAAGGATGGGGAACAGAGTAAGCTATTCAGATCATGTTAGTTAACCAAACAAAAACTGCTGCAGACACTACCTACAGCTGCTACTTTTCATTGGTGCTACTTAGTCGAATGTAATTAGTGTTACAATGTTACTACTTTGTGTTTAAATAAAAAAGCAGTAACTAATTTAAATAAATGCTATTTAGTATATTATATGTAAATACATATTTGCCTATAAACACACATGGAAATACATGTACATAATTTTTTAAGTATTCAAAAATATTTTATTTTGCCAGCACAGTGGCACATGCCTATAATCCCACTGGCTTGGAGGCTGAGACAGGAGGATTGGGAGTTCAAAGCCAGCCTCAGCAACAGTGAGGCCCTAAGCAATTCAGTCAGACCCTGTCTCTAAATAAAAATACAAAAAAGGTCTGGGAATGTGCCTCAGTGGTTAAGTGCCCCTGAATTCAATCCCCAGTAGCAAAAAAAGAAAATTTTATTTTGCTCATAGATATTTTATAAAGCAGTCATAAAACAAAAGATGAAAAATAGCATTCACCAGTTAACATTCACAACCTGTCCCAGATCCCCTCCTGTACTCTCTTCTTGGTGGAGTTGATTACAAAATGCATGGACCACACTGTTGCGGGAAAGGAGAGAAGGAAGGTAAGCTTTCCTAAGCACCACTACCTGTGGCCAAAAAAGAAGTATTCCCCCCCCCCCAAATTTGGGAAATATATTTGCTACATTGTCTTGCATTTGAGTGAAGTACTAAATGAATTGCTTTTCTATCAATTTCTTCTCTCAAGGGTTTTCTCCTGCAATGTGAGGCTTGGACACAGCAAGTTTAGAGACAGAACTTCTGGGGGCTGGATGAGATAAAGGTCTCTAGAGGGACACACTGTGAAGACAGCCAACTGTGAAACCTCAAGGAGTTCTAACAGTATCACTTGTCTCGAGAAAGGCTTAAGCCCTGCACCCCCAAAATGCTAATACTCCAAGGCTGTATGTATGTTTAGTTTCTCCTGGTAGAGAACTTCAAAAGAAGATTTATTTAGGGAAATCTTTCCCATATGAATGATTTCCTTCTGCTATGGAGAAACAAATATCAAATTCAGCCTAATGAAACTGCATTAAGGAAACAAAACAAGGGGGAAAAGGAAAACCCAGGATGGAGAATAGGTTAGGGGTCTGGGCTTCTTGGAAGCAAACAGGGGAGCCAGTCCCTTTCTTTAAGTGGTATGTATCTGGCACTTGCTTTACCTCATCCTCTTAGTGAGATCTGAAGGAATAAAAGGGTGATTTCATGCTAATAGGTTTGAACAGAAGTGCATTATCTAGAATAGCATTTTCCTCAGGTAGGCTCTGGGTATTTCTCTTTGCAGTCAGTTCATTTATATTTTAAACATCTGCAAGACTATAGTGAAATGAACTCCCTCTTAATCATCACTATAGAGAATGAATAAATACATGCATTTATCTTGCACACGGTAATTGGCTGTGAAGCATTCTGTGATCCTTTCATTAGGTTGATGAGATCCAAAAATAGATGCCAAGTATGTTTATTGGAAACAAATAGATCCACCTGAGGTGTAAAAAAATTCCAGTAAATGCAGCAGTTTGAAGAGACTGATGTGCGTGTGTGTGGGTGTGTGCACACTCATGTGAGTTTGGGAGGGGGTGTGCTGCAGGAAGGAAAGGAGCATGAACTAGTTTATTCTTACACCTGCCTTACATTCTTCTTTGGAATAAAGACACAAACAGTGTAATTTTCCCTCTTTGATATAATCCTTGAGAAGATCTCTCCATCCTTCCTTCTAATGTTCTGGTTTGGAATTGGGCTGAGTAGATCTAGTCTTTCTCTTTTATGACCTGCCCTAGGGACAGCACTGTTTGTCATATAATCAGTGCTACATTACTATATCTCCTCTTTCTGTGCAGTCACAGGTTAGAATTCCATTAATTATCATTGTGTTTTCAGAGCTCTGACTTAGGTCCTAATAAGAATTGCCAGTGTGATTGGCAGAACTTTGGTTCCTGTGGCTTCCACCCCCACCCTACTTTGTTTCCTATGGTGAGGAAGAAAAAAAAGAGGAAGAAGAAGTAGCTGAGATCTCACATCCCCCTTGAGGGCACACCCCCAATGACCTAAAGACCTCCGCTAGGCTCTTAGAAGTTCTACCAAAGGCACCAAGCTAGGGGCCAAGTCTTCAACACACGGGCTTTAGGAGGACATTCCAGATCCAAACTATAACAGCATTCTTTGTGGATAAGAGGAAACTACTATGACATGACAGTCAAGGAATTGATATTGATATAATTCATAGATCTTATCTAGTATCATCAGTTTTAATATCTACTCATTTTTGTAAGTTTAAGCTTTTTATGTGTAGATTTATGGATTGACCTCTTCAATCAGACCAGTTCCATCATTTTCCCCTTTTTTTAAAAAAATATGACTCAGTTCCACCCGGCCCATGCTGATCTTGCATTAATAATCCTTACAAACACTAACTGGTTGGAGTGATTATAAATGGTATTGTGTTTTTAATTTTGGTTTCTACATATTCATATTTACTGTAGAGAAATATGATTGATATTATTGTGTTGATATTGTGTTCTGAAACATTGTTGCACTTACTAGCTCTAGGCATTAATTTTTGTATATTATTTACTGTATCCTGTGAAGACATTCATGTCTCCTGAATTAACTGGCTCATTTTGACCATGGTTTTTGTATATTTTATGGTAGCAATAAGATCCCTCCTTTAAATAGAAATGGGTTTCTGAGGTTCAGATTTCTCAGTTTTCTTGCTCATTCTCCAGCTTCCCAGGACTTGGGGAGAACTCTGTTTTGCTTACCCTTAGCTGTCTGCCCAGAAGGATCTCTGTCCCTCTTTCTCTGTTTCTCTCTCTTCACTTTTTATCCTGTTCCCAGCCTTTCATGCCCCACTCTGTACTTGAAATCAAATATCTGAGAAGAGAATTTGCAGGGTGTGTAGATCAATCAGCTTTGGGGGCTTTTCTGGATTTGGATCCTTACAGGCTTACTTGGCTTCACTGCCAATTCTTGCTTGCTTTTGGAAAGGTTTTTCTTTTTTACTCTGTGCTCCAGAGATGAAAGCAGCTGCAGGTCTCTTATTAACTCGGAAGGGATCATCCTGACCTGGAATGTAGTGCGTTCACCACTTCTTTGCATTTTCTTTCTAATAGGTGTCACAAATGATGGTTTTGGAATAAACTAGGTTTTCCTCATTATCATACTGTGAGCAAGAGCTTCTCACAACCTTTAATTTCCTAACAAGCAGCAGAAGTCCCACTACTATTTAACCAAGAGCAGCAGTCAGTGACTTCTCTGCCACCTATAGTAGTGGAGTTCAGAAGTACTGGTTTGGTTTTCAATAAGTTTGGGAAAATATGTCACATATCCCCCATTATTTTGTCACTAACCCTACTTATCTAAGTGCTGCTTCTTGGAAAAGATTCTTATCTTCAACTCACACCATGAAATTATAGGTATTCAAGGCTGGAGTATGATACCAAATAATATTAGAACTTCATTTAAGTATTGTCTAAATTCTCATTTCTCAATCCACGAATAAGATCACAATGTTAACTGGTGTGTCTTACTTCCCAATTTTGGTTGTGCAGCACATCTTCTAGGTAAGATGCTACACTGAGCACTGTAGATATGTGGATTATTTGAGTATAAACCTTACTTTTAACAACTGTATAAAGCAAGTACCATAATGAAGCCCATTTAAAGGTGAAGATACATTTAAAAACTTGCATAAGGTCATATAGTCAGAAAGTGTAGTGTCTAAGACAGTCTTTTATTTTGGGTCATACACAGTCTTCCTCATTTTGCCATTAGGTCCATGACCACATGATCATGCCTAATTTAACACTGTTTAGATATGTATTTAGATGTAAAAAATTTAGCAAAATTATAAAAAAGAAACATGTCCTGGAAGGAAAGGTCAAATCAATCACAAAGAGAACTGTGTTTCTACTGTGTTTTATTTTATTCACTTTAATTCAGAAACCTGTTTAGATAACAATTGTTGTTACTACTATGATTATTGCAATCAGCCCTCTGTATGGGTTCTACATTCCCAGGTCCAACGAAGTGTGTCTGTAAAATATTTGAAAAATAATTGCATCTGTTCAGAACATGTACAGACTATTTTCATTATTCCCTAAACAAAACAATTATAGCAAAAATTTACTCAGCATTTATATTGTATTAGTGTAAGTAATCTAAAGATGAGTTAAAATATAGCAGGATATGCCTAGATTATATACAAATACTATGCCCTTTTATATAAAAGATCTGCATCCATGAATTTGAGGGGTTCCTGGAATAAAGCTCCTGCAGCTACCAGGGATGACTTTGTTATTCCTATTACTAAAAAAAAAAATTACCATTATCTCATTATATCTCCCTATATATCATTAACTAATAACCACCTTGACATTGGTATATGGTAAGATAAACTTTTTGTGAAAAAAAATATTTGCTGCCATTCCTCAGGTTGGATTACTTTCTCCACCTCACTGACATCAGGTGAGGCTGTGTAAGTTGCTCTGGCCAGGAAAAATGTGGGCATAAGTGACCATGTTCTTACAAGCCAGAGGTGGCTTCACTTTCCCTTTTTCATGTGCCATGAGCCTAGAAAAATCCCAGTGTCTGCCTCTATCTGTCTGCATTCCAGATAGATAGGAGGAGGATGTGGCAGTAGTGCTGTGGCTGATGAATGTGTAACACAGTTGGAAGTAAAGCTTGGCTGTAAGCCTACAGGATTTGTGAGATGTTTGTTATTGTAGCATGGTTTATCTCAGCCTTATGCAGATTTTCCTTCCAGGACATGTTTCTTTTTTATAATTTTACTAAATTTATTACATCTGAATACATATCTAAATTATATGATACATTGATTTTTAAAGAATGACCCAAGGGGGCTGGGGATGTGGCTCAAGCGGTAGCGTGCTCGCCTGGCATGCATGCGGCCCGGGTTCGATCTTCAGCACCACATACAAAAAAACCCAAAGATGTTGTGTCCACCGAAAACTAAAAAATAAATATTAAAAAATTCTCTCTCTTTCTCTCTCTCTCTCTCTCTCTTTTTTTTTTTTTTTTAAAAAAAAGAATGACCCAAGGACCTCCTGGAGGGGACCCATAACCCTTTTGGGATGATAGTAAGACAAAACCAATTTTAATAATACATTTTTATTTTTTAACCCTCATTTTTTTCTTGAAGGTACAGTGCAGTTTTCCAGAGATTTCAAAATGGATTATGCTGATACCCAAGGGATTTAATACTTATGTTCTTGTGTTCAATTTTAATTTTTTATATCAATAAATATAATCCAAATGAAATAGAACTTTTGGGGCCTTAAATAATTATAAAATAATTATAAAACCAATAATTTGAGAGACACTGATATAGTGCATTTTTTAGCATATTTACAATTTTCATGCAAGTAGTATCCTGTAACTTGCTTTTGAAACTCAATATTTTCTTGCTAAGGTGTACACAAAGTGATGCATGTAGATAGAGTTCTTTCCTTTAGTTTTTGTACTACTTCAAAATAGTTCTAAAAATAGGACAATATTCTTTTTTAAAGTTTCCAGAGTACATGACTTTATAAAGCATATACATTGGATCATCTTTCCAATAACTTTTATTTGCCCATGAATAGTACATAGTCATCCTCCATGTCTGTTGGTTCCACGTCTGCATATTTAAGGGGTAGGTGTCGCGACCCCTTGCCCGCAAGGAAGATGCAACTCAGGAATCTTCTTTCAGCAGTTTATTCAGGCCCTTGATATTTCTTCTTCTCCCTCTCGGATGCCCCTCCCAGCCTTAATAAAGCATCTCAAGCCCCAATGCAAAGCTGCCACATGGAGCTTTCTCATAGGGTGATAAGGGATTACGTGCCAACTCTCCAAAAAAGGAGTTGTTTATCACAGGCCACAGTGGAAGCCGGCGCCATCTTCTAATGGCGGCCACGGTCTATAGGAACGGCTCACCACAGTTCCCCCTTCTGTTTTATAAAACAATGCAGGCGAAAGTAGAGGTCCTATCCCACTGTGCAGAAGTGGCTGCAATGTATGGTTCAGTCCTAAGGAGGCGCCTTCCCCAGACCTGATCCCATATCAGCCGACGCCTTTTTTCGTAGGGCGGGGCGTGGACGTCAAACCCGCATGCAATAGGACATGCTTTCCTTGAGGTCCGTTGAGGGATCACTCAAGTGCAGTGCCTTGCCTCGCATCCTGCATCGTGACGACGATGAGAAGTAGGATAACACAGGTAGCCTGGTAATGATGACAAAATTTAAGTTGGCAACACAATCCCTAAGCCCCAGAGGAAGGTAAAGAGTCTGTAGCCGAGAAGAAAGACCAGTCCTGAAACCCATCTGCGTGCAATGGTAACAAGACCTGCAGAGTGCAAGGGCTATTCAGTACCAGGAGAGCATAAAGAAGAGGACATGCCAATCCCAGTGCAATGTGAAACTAACTTGGGGTGCAATGGCCATGCCCAGAAATCACTGTTTAAGATGTGCAAGCCAGATTTGTGGAGAAATGCCATTTTCTAAGGCCGCAAGAGCCTGTACAATCATAGCTTTCTCTTGCGCATGGCGAGCTTTAAGGCGACAGAGAAGCCACAAACAAAGGAACATACCGAAACAACACATTGCACCAAAAATGCCTACCCCCACCCACTCTTTGAAGAAGGAAAAAGCAGAAGATATCCAATCGGTGAATCGACCCAAAGTCACTGGTTCGACACGGGTACTATTCAAAACAGCAATCTGCGTTAGTTGAGACTGGATCAAGTTTTCTGCTGCCATGGACCAATTTCCGGCCAAATATTCGCCAATGATGCGGGAGGCATTCCTGGAATCATTAAATCTGACAGAGGTTATGCATAAATGTGCACGTTGGTCAACACAACCCAAAAGCACCAAGTCGGCCAATTCTTCTACCTGAGCTTGGAGTAAATCTATTCTTTGGTTGGCAGCTAAAATCCCTGACAAAATATGTTGATTAATTGTATTTTGGGATTCAAGTATGGTGGAAGTTTGTTGAATAACCTGATTAATAGTGGCAGCAGTTTGTACTTGACTGGCCATGGCTACTCCAGCTGTAACTGCTGCAGCAGCAGATACCGCCACAGCTGTCACTATAGCTGCCGTAATTCCAAAATCTCTACGGGTTCTAATCAATTCAACAATAGGAAAGGATTCTGGATCTGCAGTAACCGGGATCGGGACAAAGGTTGGAATTTTCATAATCACTGCCATAGTCCAGGAGCCATTCCAACACTCAGACAAGTAGCAAGTAACATTAGAACAATTAAGCATCCCGTGTAATGTAACATTAGCCAAAATAAACAGGAACGGAGATTGGAGACAGACTGCTGCGGAGGGTAATGTAGCATTAGATAATTGTGAATTATTTGCAAAAATTTTAAGCCTCTTACTTCGCTCCGAGTCTTGGGTAGTGCCAGAAACATTAAACAGCCAACTTTGGACTCCTAATATTTCCCTGGGGAAACACAAGCGCGGACTAGACTAGCCCAATCTGAGGGAGTCATACAAAATCTAGTAAGTCCCTCCACCTGAGTGAGAGTGAAAGCGGCATCTATGCCATAAGTGCGGACGGATTCTGCCAAGGTTTTAACTATCTTAAAGTCTAAAGGCTCATGATATCTTCCTCTATTATTGTCCTGAAACACCGGGTAGGCAAGTCCCATATCGGTATTAACTGTCCTCCAAACTTGTGCATGAAAAGATCTCCCGGAACCTTGGCTCCCCCCCACATACAGGGGTGGGGCAACCGGCACCATATCTTCTTCTAGATATTTTACCTCCTCCTCCTCAGAGTTTTGTTGACCAATATTAGATCCCTCCCCCTTCTTACAGTAGGCATGCGCACCTTGTGTCTCCTTTTTCTTCTTTTTCATTTTTATCTTACGTAGTTGTTGTAACAATATATCAAGGTCCTCAGAACTCTCTGAGTCGCTTGTGTTCTCAGGCGTTCTGAATTCGGTCAAGTCTGGGTAGAGCCTTCTCCTATTTTTATCTTCAGGCTCTTTTGCCTTCTCACTACTGTTACTTTTGATACTCTCTGCCACTTCACTATGTGATCCTTCAGATTTTTCCTCATGTAGTTGTTCAAGAACGGCCTGACCCTCACTCACAGCTTCTTGGCATTTACCATCTGTAAGGCAACTACGGACCATTTTCCAAAGGGGTATCACCCCACCCTCTAATATGCCCTGCTCAGAAGCAAAGTCAAGATCTTTGCCTAATTTATCCCAACTAGGTACAGTAAGGCTGCCCGAAAATGCAAACCACGGTGCAGCGATATCTATCTTCTGTAAAAATCTCTGTAAAGTACTATGTTTCACTTCCAGGCCCTTGGAACGTAACAGGCCATCTAGGGCCAGGAGAAGCGGACTTGAAGATGCGGCACCCATGACACAACAACAAAGGAAGCACAAAAAACAAAAGCGAAAGTAGAAGCAAAAGTACACAGTGCAGCTGCAATAAAATGTAATGCTCTCTCTTTCTTTACAGAGGAGCTGCCCCGCTTTGGTCGCGGATCCCACTTACTAGGGACTAACCCCGCTTTGGTCGCGGATCCCACTTACCTGGGACTAACCCCGCTTTGGTCGCGGATCCCACTTACCTGGGACTAACCGGTGCACCACCCCTGACTGCTGAAAGTTCTGGTTCCCGGGTCTCGGCACCACTTGTCGCGACCCCTTGCCCGCAAGGAAGACGCAACTCAGGAATCTTCTTTCAGCAGTTTATTCAGGCCCTTGATATTTCTTCTTCTCCCTCTCGGATGCCCCTCCCAGCCTTAATAAAGCATCTCAAGCCCCAATGCAAAGCTGCCACATGGAGCTTTCTCATAGGGTGATAAGGGATTACGTGCCAACTCTCCAAAAAAGGAGTTGTTTATCACAGGCCACAGTGGAAGCCGGCGCCATCTTCTAATGGCGGCCATGGTCTATAGGAACGGCTCACCACAGGTAGGTAATCCTGAAAGTTTCAAAAGGCAAAACTTGAATTTGGTGTGCACCAGGTACAATGCTAAATCCATGCCAGTGAAGTACTATGTGGGCAAACCCTGCGTTAGCTCCCCAGCAATTTCATGGATCCTGTCTCTTAATAGCACTCATTGTTTGAATATTGTTCCCCTGAGTTTCAGTCATATACTATATACTACGTAGTTAGACCTATGATGAAAACAGACATTTTTCTTGTCATTATACCCTAAACAATTCACTATAACAACAATTTATCCACCCAGAATTAATGTTGTATTAGGTATTATGAGTAATCTGGAGATGATTTAAAGTATATAGGAGGATGTGCATAGGCTCTATGCAAATAATATACCATTTTATATAAGGGACTGGATCATACATGAATTTTGGTAGTGGGGGTTCCTGGAAACCAAACTCCTCAGGACACCAAAAAATGACTGTATTTGGCTCCTGTTAAGGTTATATACTTTCCTCCTCTGCCTTCCATCCTGTTGCCAGATTTAATGACTCAATGGGCATTTTCATATTCTTTCTCCCAACCATGGCCTCTCAATTTTACAGACAAGCTCCATCTAGTCAACTCTCATTCTCTCACTGGGGATTCTATGTTCTCTCCAGAGTCAAAGCTCACTAAAAACTGGAAACCTGTAACCGGCACAGAATTTGGAGCACATGAGGCCTTTGTCCTTCTTCTACTGTAGACATCTCCAACTCCCAATGTCTTCTGAATGCCAATTGTGGGTCATGAGATTATGTGATAGACAATTCATAAGACGTTCAAAGTAGTATAACAAACTCCTATGTACTAATTCAGTTTCAAAATCAACAATGCATGGTTTTTATTGGTTTGATTCATTTCTCTACCCACTTCTGAGTTATTTTTAGTCAATTCATTGATATTATACATAATATTCAATAGTTATCACTAAAATATATAGATTCTTTTTCAAGAAAAAAAAAAACCATAGTACAATCATATGCCCAAAGGAATAAAATTCCTTAATATCACTAAGTATCCAGTCACTGTTCAAACTTCCACAATTGCCTCAAATATATTTTATAGTTAGTTTGTTGCAATTAGGATCCATGAAAGGTCCAACATGACAAACATGGTGTGGCTCTGTCTCAAATCCATCAGTAGTTTTCCTCATCCATCTTTTTCATATCTTGCAATATATTTGCTAATGAAATTGGGTTGTTTTCCCTATACAGTTTCCATAGTATGCAGTTCTCTGATTGCAGCCCTTGGGTATTTAGCATATCCCTCAGTTCCTTGTATTTCCTAAGTACAGTTTACCTTTGTGGACTAAATTTAGTCTGTGTTAGATTCAGCTTCAGTATTTTGGGCAAGAATGCCAGAATGTATATTATGGTATACCTTCTATTACACACAGGAGTCCTCTATTGTCTGTCTCTTTTTTCATAAAGTTAATAATGACATGAGGATCAGGTCTTATCAGAATGATTCATCCATTATAAATTTTTCTGTAAACTAATACTTTTAACTGCCAATAATGACCATCACCTGCACTCATTGTTCCATTAGGGGGTGTGAAAATGTTAATATTCTACACTGTCATTTCTTCTGAATTCATTAACTATAAAGAAGTGCATGTTCATCATTACTAGGTTACTGTGAGTTGTGAGTTAAAAGCAAAAGAGGTGAACCATGCTTGCTGCATGCTTCCATCCACACTGTGTGCTCAGTTCAACAAAGACACCATTATCCTCTGACTTTTGCTTGAGTATGTCTCACAGGTGTCCTGGAATGGAATCAAAAGGAAGGGTGGGAGTGGAGTTTACTTCCACTTCCTTTTCTGTGCGAGTGTCTTCGCCAGCTACATCCATTACATCTGTCTACATAGACTCTCTTCGCTCACTTCCAACACCACCCCTTTCTTTGCTCCTTCAAGTTTTGTGAGAATCATGGGCCCCCAATGTTATCTGGCCATGTTGTTTTCCTACATATACTGTACTTTTTTATACAGTTGCTTTGTTCAGTCTCCAGTGACACAGTTTGCACCATATGTCACATCAGGAGGTAAATTACTTTGGGCTGTGGTTTAGATCTTAAAAGTCGCCCAAAAGCTTGTGTGTTGGAAGCTTGTTCCCCTATTGATGACACAATTGGGAGATGTTAAAAACTTTTAAGTAGAGAGCCCTGGTTGGAGGAAATTAGTCATCAGGGGTGTGTTGTTGAAAGGCACATTGGGACCTCTGCTCCTCTCTACCCTCCTCTCTCCACCTCTCTCTCTCTCTCTCTCTCTCTCTCTGCTTCCTTACCACCATGAGGTGGACAGTTTTGCTCTGTTATGTGCTCCCGGCCATGATGTTCTGTCTTACTACAGGTCCCAAAACTAGTGACGATGGACTGAAAACCATAAGCCAAAATCAAACTTCCTCCTTAAAAGTTGAGATTCTCAGTTATTTTGTTGCAGTTTTGGAAAATTGGCTAACATACAATGTTCTCCTCCTCTTCCTTCTTATTTATTTATTTTTCTGTCTAACTGAAGTGACTGAGAAAAGAGAAATGTTCTTCATTATAACAATTCTGTGAGCTGACATAAGACTGCTTTCATAGGTTGATACATGCTCTGTGTTTAAAAGTAGATGGAATGATCACTTTCTTAATGTGTGGGTTAGATGAAGTTTATTTTTGATCACTATTTTATTCTTTTCATATTTTTTTTTTGTTTTACTGTTGAGAAGCTCTGTTACCTTCAGACAGAGGTATATCAAAATATTTTACTTTGATGATTGATTTTTCTTCTTTTTCACCCATTCTTAATTTTTGTACTCAATATTCTAAAGCTATTTTATTACTGTCCCTATAACATATAATATTATTATATCTACTCCTGCCTTTCAAATTAGTTTCATTTGTCTACTATTAATATAGTGTTTCTTACTTATCCTCTACTGACACATATTTTGGAATTTTGATTCTTAGTCAAGTTTTGAAATCCTTTTTTAAAAACTGGAAGATTCTTTGTATTTAGGATTGATTTTTTTCTATATTGGACTCACTTCTACAATATTATTTTGAAGTATTTACTTCCTCCCCATTATTCTACCCACCTCCTTTCTTGCAATTTTTAAAGTTAATTGAGATTTCCCCTCTTGCAAAATTTCCCTCATTTGAATCTGTTTCTGTTAAGTAGATACTTCAGAAGTCTTAAAAATGAATATATAATGACCAAAGTATAAAATTAACCATTATCTTTATCCTATTGTGGAACAACAAAAATACCTTAGAATTCTTTAGCTCTAATCAATTATCTCCTTTCTTAGTGGTTTGCAAATATTGTCTAATATTTTAGAATATCTTAATATTTTATCACCTCAATTTAAATGTTTTCCCTGGACATCACTTCTTTCTTCTCTTTTGTTAAAATAACTTCTGGAGATATACCTAACTTTCAAAATTACCTTTGGTAATTTTGGTAGCAGATTATCTAACAAATTCTGAAATATGTTAAGACTTTTTCACTTCTTCCTCTTCCATTTCTTTTTTATTTTGTATGTCTTTGTCTCTCTATGTTGCAATCTGGACTATTTATAGATTTTTTCCAATTCTCTGGCTTTTACTTCATCTGAGCTTAATCTGTTGCTTAAGTCATCCATAGGGTTTCTAATTTCTATTATTAGATTTTCATTTCTAGGAAATCGTTTGTTACTTTAAAATGGGCTCCATTTTTACAGTTTCATCTTCCTTTATCCTACTTTCCACCCCTCTTTTATGTCTTTACATATATTAAATATGTATTTTATATTCTGCAGAATAATTCCAGTATCTCAGGCTTGATGAATCTGATTCTGAAGTTCATTGTTTCTATTGATATGCATTCATAATAGTTTTTACCCTGAGAGATTTAGTAATTTGTGAGAATTTTTAGGCCTGTATTCAGGGCATATTATTGCAGAAAGGACTTGTAGAGATTCCTTTTTTTGGTAGTATCTCCTGAGCTGAGCTTGAGAGAGCCACATTTCACTCATTCTGGTGCACATCAACGAGGTGGTTTCCATCCAGCCTCCCCCTCAGCCTTGTACGCAGGCTGCCTCTATTCTTCTGCTCTGGAGTTGCATGTTAAAATTCTTGTTTTAGGTCAATGATTTTCTTTTTTAAATTTTTTTTTAGTTGTAGATGGACACAATACTTTTATTTTATTTATTTATTTTTATGTAATGCTGAGGATAAAACCCAGGGCCTCGCACATGCCAGGCAAGCGCTCTATCACTGAGCCCCAGCCCCAGCCCAAGTCAATGCTTTTCAAATAGAGTGTTATACCTCCTTTAATTGCTCATATTTATTTTAATGGATAACAAAGAGTATTTTAACAAATAGAACAGAATGATATATTGTAAAAACAAAACATTTGAACACATCACAGATAAAGTTGTTTTGGATTAATGTGCATGCATGAGTGTTTGTGTGTGCATGCATATGTGGGTGTTTGTGTGTGTTTGTGTGTGTGTGCATGCATTTGTATATACGTACATTAGATCAATGCATAAAAAGTTAGAAAGACACTGCTATAGACCAACAGGGACCAGAATATAATCCCAGGACAAATTTCAACTCCCTGCAGATTTGTTTTCTTATTTCTGACTTATCTGGTATCACTTAAGAAATCTTTACTACCTTATGGTTATAATATTAATCTCCTATACTTGCTCTTTAAATTTCATTGCTTTGCTTTTCACCTTAGGTTTATAATCCACTGGAAGATGACTTTTCAGTGGACTGTGAATTAGACATACAATATCATTTCCCTGCATACATATCTTCCTGTCCCAGCACCATTTATTAGGAAGTCCATACTCTTCCAACCATTCTGCAAAGCCATCTTCATCAGATAAATACAAACACACACACACACACACACACACACACACACACTGCATTCTTAAGTGGCTGATTGTTTCCTTATGGTATCATCTAATGCTGCCATTTTTCTGTTTTTATTGTGTCATTCCTTGCCTTTCTTCCTCCCCTTTACCTAATTTTCTGTAAACAGGCTTGATTTTGATTCCAGCTAATATGGCTTAGATGTGTTTTTTTCACCCAAAGTTTCACTTGCTGAAAGTGTGGATCCCAGTGTGGCAATGTCAAGGTGGTGGAAACTTTAAGAGGTGGGGGAGAGCGGAAATTAATTTGGTCATGTGGATGCCACACTCATGAAGGAACTTATGCTGTCTCACAAGAATGGGTCAAGTCTTGTAAGAATGGGTTGTTATTAAGTGAGTTTAACTTTCTTAGTTCACTTTCTTGCTATGTGAACTCCCTCCCATGCTCTTCTGCCATGTGATGCTATTTGTTATGTTGTGACATAGTCAGGGGGCTTGCTCCAGACATTGGCACCATGCTATTTGGGCCTTCCAGCTGCCAGAATTATGAGCCAAATTAATCTCTTTTCTTTATAAATCAGCAGTCTCCGTGTTTTTATTTTTATAGCAACACAAAATGGACTAAGAAACTAGCTTAACTTTTTGGGGAAGAACATGTCACAGGTGCTGTGAACTTCACATGGGTACTGTCACGTCATGTCAGAGGGTTGTCCCATGTTTGATAATGCTAAGATTGATCTTTTAGAGATTATTCAGCTAATCCCTCCATTATAAAGTCCTCTGCCAATCTTTTACCTAAAATCCTTTTGTTGTTGTGTTTTCAGGATTGACCATTTCCCAGTTCCATTATTTTATAGTGAATTATGAAATTTTTGTTGTTGTTGTTTGTTTGTTTGTTGCATTTCCTCTCTGTTTTTTCCTGTGAAGAAGAATTTTCTTTCATCATCTACATAGTTAGTCTGAAAAACAATTCACACAAGAAAGGCAAGTTAAATGTGTGATTCATTTTGTTGTCAGTTTTAATACTAAAGTGTTGGTACCCTTGTAATTTCTAATGGCAACTGGTGTGTGTGGGGGTGTTAAAATGCTTTTATTTTAAAATTCTTAAGTGTTATAATAAAATCTTGAATATAGACATAGATAAAGTTATATCAAGAGCTGTTTTACTTTTTGTGAATCAGTTATTCTTCTTAGGCCTCAGGTTGGCTCCGATATTTTGTTGTTGTTGTTGTTGTTGTTCTGGGGCTTGAACCCAGGGGTGCTTTACCACTGAGCTACAACCCCAGTTTTTATTTTTTATTTTGAGGCAGGGTATGATTAAGTTGCTTAGGGTATCGCTATATTGCTAAAGCTGGCCTTGAACTTCGATCCTCCTGCCTCACTGGCAATACAGGCATGTGCCACTGTGCCTGGCATCCAAAGTCCTTTTGGCATAGTCCTGTTAGTCTCTAATAGCTTACTTGCTTTCTGGAACATAAAGTAGCCCCAGGATTTCTGTTTTTGTTTTTGTTTGTTTGTTTTTACAGTTTTTGTCCAAGCCCTGTAATCATCCAAAGTTTCTGGTTCTTTTTTGATGGCAAATGACAATTTGTATTGCAAAGATGTTTAATTTTACTGCACAGTCATTGCTCTGGTGTTCACAGCTTTATGTTATTCATATACTTCTATAAAATGAGAGACATAAGGCAGGTGTTTTTACTAATATTTTCAACTCAGATTTAGATCTATAGGATTTTTAAATTCTTACTTATGTGAGAGATTTTGGTTTCTGATAATAATTTGTTTCATTATACTATATAGTCACATAAATTTCTTTTAAAACAATACTGTTAATACTAAAATTATGCTACCTTTTAATATTATTTTAAAGTTCCTTTAGTTGTGCACATGTATCTTGTGAAGGATGTGAAGTTAACTTATTGTGGTTTTGAGTCACTTGAAATAAATCTTTTCAGCAGGATTTTGTCATCAACTTCTACACAATCATAGTTGTCCACAGTCATTTGTCCTTATTGATGGACATTCAGGTGGTCTACTATCTGTCATAAATAGTGCTACAATAAATAACGTTGTACATATATTATTTCATATACATTCCAATGTGTTTTGGGGATAGATTCCTAGACATAGGATTCCTGGGAAAAACATCCAGAATTTCTCCTGATTTTCTCGAATATTCCTCTATAAGAATGGAGGTTATATAATCCCTCATTATGAGACTGGGAGTATCAATTTCTTCACAGCTTCACCAACAGGATGTATTTTTAGATTTTTGCAATTTACCGTTCTGATAGGTGAGAAATGGTATTCCAGTGGAGCTTTAATTTGCGTTTTCTTATTATGAGCCCAGTTGAACTCCCAGAGGCACAGAGTATATACTATTAAGGTGAAGGCATTGATTGGGAAGGGATGGTATCCTGTAATTTGGGATGTGAACATGTGGGAAGACCCTGTTGTAGCCAGGCACATTAAAATCACAAATTTGATGAGTCCTTTGTTGCCAACAGAAGTAGAGTGCCAAATCCCAGGGGCAATGGCATCTCCTCTCACAGTGATAACACCTTTTCACCTCTGCCTGAAGAGATTAACCCTACATTGCCTAAGGAAATTATAATGACCTCTCCTAAGGCAGTTGTCAAGCAAGACAATGCTCATTTTTCTCAATATCTCTGCTCCCACAACCTTCTTTGCTCCTAAACCCATAACTAGATTCATATCCCAGCAAGTCCCTAAAGGTGAGATGCAAAGTGTGACTGGGGAGGAAGACTGCTACACTCCAGAACAATAATTTAGATTCTTGTTTACAAGCATAAATCTATGGAACAGGTGTGGGAATGGAAGTTAAGAATGTGGGATAATGGTGGAAGAACATAAAGTTGGATCAGGCCAAATTTATATATCTGAGTCCACTAAGCAGAGATTTAAGCAGAGATTCTGCATTTAATGTTGTATCTCAGAGAGTTAGAAAGGGCTGTTTATTTGATTGAATGAAACATTTATCAAAACATGACCCACTGTGAGTGAATTAGAGATCTCCAATATTTCTTGGTTTAACACAGAGGAAGAGCTTCAAAGACAGATAGATTGGAATGCTAGAGTGGATTTGCTACTTCAAACCTACTCATCCACACTAAAAGGATCCAGAAGGTGGACCTTTCTTTGAGAAATAGGTTTGTGAAGGGATCCCTTGCATCCTTGAAGAGCTACATGGTTGCTAGACCTTCTGTGGGAAACACTATCACTCAAATGGAAAACTTAAAAACAATGGAAATAATTGGGCCACTTAACCACCAAAGACAAAGTGGGTATAATTTCAGTTATAGACAGCAGGAACAAAGCAACAATGTAAGTAGTCTTGCTCATGTAAATCTGCAACGTCAGCAAGATAATCATGATTTTCTTCAAAGCTGAAATAGATATAAAGCCTAATAAATTCTTAATTGATCTGTATAAGCATATATTTGCATATGTATATATGTTTTAATCTCCTCTCATCATTTTATCAATTAACATAAGATAACATAAGATACACAACTTTATATCAGTATTTAAATATTGTTAATTTTACATCATAGTATTAAAGTTAGGGAATATTAAGAGAAGTATAAACATTACTCAAGGACTTTACCTCCTTTATGAGGAGGGGATTAGTGCAGTTTTAGTTGTACACAGGATAGTCATATCATGCTAGGGGGGACTATGATGTAGTTATCGGCTCTATTTAGAAATCTCTAAATTAAGTATGGTTTAAGGAGATGTGTATGATGTGGAGTTGACAAAGGATAGACTCTTTATAGGTAATCATAGATGGTAACTTAGGTAATTAGGGTAGTTGATAAGGCTTTTGTTTTGTTTTGTGGGAATATCTGTGAAGAGGCTTCCAGAAGAAATTGACATTTAAGTCTCTATGCTGAATGAGGAAGATCCAAACTCTCCCAATGTGCGCAGAGAAACTGGATACAATAAATAGGCAAAGGATAGATAAATACACTCTCCTGGGACCGGAATACCCTTCTCATGCCCTTGGATATCAGAATTCCAGGATGTCTATCCTTTAGACTCAAGAATTTGCATGAGCAGGGCTCCCCAATCCCTCCCAGTTTCCTGACTTTCAACCTAGAACTTAGAATTACACCTTTGTCTTCACTAGTTCTGAGGCTTTTTGCCTTGAAGTAAGCCATACTGCATCCCTAGTTCTCCAGCTTACACTGCTTATCATATAACGTCTCATTCTTTATAATTGTGACAATCAATTTCCCTAATGAATACTCTCTTATCTTTCTAGTCTGTCATCTCTGTTTATTAATGTACCATGCTCTTTCAATATGAGATGTATAGTATATTTCTTTATCAAATCAGACTGGTCTATTCATCTAATTTCTCTGTTGCAACTTTTTTTTTATTCAATCACTTTTATTAACCTAACGATGTTACATTTTATACATAATATCTAGTCATTTTCTCTACTTTAGTACATCATTGTTAATAGTAAAAAGTCAAGTAAGATGGCTAAATCTCAACTTAGCATTTTAATATCCTCTGGACAAGGGAAGCTAGAAAGCCAATCACTTTACACACATGTAAATGTAGTGTTCCAAAATAACTAGAAAGTTGCTACACTTTTAAGCAGGGGAGGAAGAAAAACAATTTTAACTTTGGTCTTTTGTTCTAGCAAATTATACTTTCAATTAACAGCAACAATGATATTAAAAAATGCTATGTCTTTTGAATTTATTAACTTCAATACAAATTAAAATATAGCATTGGAGACTTTTACGAGGTAATAGCTAGCAGCTATATTCATCAGTGCAGCTGGCCTCCTTATTGATACCCAGGTCCAGGTTGGGTATAGCCCTGACCAAAGTTACGTGCATAAGGGTCAGGCCCATTTGGAGGAGGGGCCATGGTACTTCCAGAAGGTGTAGTAAAACTTGGTCTTGGTTAATAAGCCCTGGGTTGGTTTGGAGCCATTCCAGGCTGAGAGGCAGGGGCCACAGTATAATTAGTAGGCTGAGACATTTGGGTAGGATAATGGCTCACCTGGTACTGCTGTGGTGGTTGAGCAGCCAGTTGCTGAGGCTGACCAGAAAATATAGGAGCTGGTGCCTGGGAAGTTGGTTGCTGGCCATATCCCTGAAACTGCTGAGGTTGTTGGGGTCCAGTCTGCTGACTATAGCTAGCTGAATACTGCATACCATACTTCTGAGGTGGCTGAGGTGAGCTTGAGGCTGTTGGGCACCATAGCCAGCTTGAGGCTGGTATTGTTGGTACATCTGACCTTCAATCTGACCTGCTTGTGTCTGGGCTCCTGTATATGGAGGCTGTTGTAGCTGAACTCCTGGTGGGTGAGCTGCTGAAGAGGAGGAAGCAATGCTGTAGGGCCTTCCTGAACGGTAGTCTGTAGGAGCACTGGGTGGCCCTGAAACCTGATCATCTGTTAAATCAAACGCTGACATTACATTTTTATTGATTTCATCTTGATTTTTCAAAGGATCAAAAGCTGACATACTTGCTGCCATAACCTGAGTAGACTGTTTTCCAAAAGAATCAGAAGCAGCAGGCTTTTCTTCCCTACCATCCACAGTATCATTTTCAGGAATATTGGTGGAAGGTCCTGGTTCTCCAGGTTGTTCCAAGCTATCCAATAAGAGATTCACTTTATTCCTAAGTTCTATCAGTTCTTGACGGAGAAATTTCACCTGACTTGATTCAAGGAGTCTTGGTTGGCCATTAACAAATAATGTCAGTTTCAGTATCCTACTACACTGAATAGCAAAGGAAAGGTCAGAACTATCAAAAATTGTTATAAGATCTCCATCTTCATCTTTATACTTTATTGTAACTTCATCATTACTTAGAAGTTTTCCTCTGAAACTTGATGCATCATTAGCACTAATTCATCGTATCTTCATAAGTAATATCTTCATTATGAATGGGAATTCATATCCTCCCCAAGTTGAGCTTTGATAATTATCTTCCCTCTTAGGTCCAACTGTCCATTCATGGTGGACTCCAGGATATTTTTATATAACTATAGAGAAAGACGGCTTACAAGGCCTTTGCTCCGGACTCCGTTGACAGGCTGACGAGAGGCCACCACTGTAGACCCTCCACAGCCACTGCACCTAGCTCGCAGACTGCCGTGGGCCCCAGCCAATCGCACAGACCCAACTAGGCTAGCCCCACCCCCCTTTTTCTGACATGGGTATTGGAACGACTTTATTTAAGTACACTGGGCCCCACCAGGCAATGTGGTTTGTGCGAGGCTGTGCGAGTGATGGGTTTGAGCTAAGAGAAGGGGGGTGAGCTGGATAAGCACACTGCAGTCTGTGGGTTGCCCCATTGCTTTCACACACCTGCTTCGGCCCACATCTGGCAGGGGCCTTTGGTCACAGGACGGCGTAGGGGAAGAATACTGCCTGGAATCTAAGACTAGGTTGGGACTTGGTGTCACAGGTGAGCATCCCAGTGAAGACAGGCTCCCCCAGCTTTGTATCATTCGGGTTAATACAACCCTTAGTAGTGGTCACTACTTGAGCCACTACTAAGGGCCAGGCCTGAGCCCTCCTGGCACTCTGGTCTGGCCCTTTCCTGCACTCCCTTCCCAAATGGGTCCAAAGATGAGAACAGCACATGATCAACCCAGAGGGGGCATTCCTGCCCTTCAACCTAGTCCCCCTGCTCAGCTAGAGTGCAAAAGGCAACTTGGTTAACTGCAGCTTTTTCCAGTCTCATGGAGACTGTGTCCCCAATGCCCCTCTCTTGCAAGGGGCCTCTGCTGAAGAGTATTCTACCTTCTATTTCAGAAAACCCAACCAGCAACCAGACTGTTGGTTTCAGGGTGGTGAGCAAGTGCAGAAGGGAGGGAAAAAAGGGGCAGGTGGGGAGAGTGTAGCCTTCAATCCTGAAGGGTCTTGAGGCCTATGGATACTGTCAGTTCACCAGGGAGTGGCAAGGCCCTGGATGCTACACTAAACCTATGTGCTGTAAACATTAGTGTGAGCAGGGTGACTAGTAGGCAGGAAGCAGTGAGCCCCCCTCCCCAGTCCCCTTACTGAACAAACACTTCAATAAATAAAATTGTTAAGATGGAATTGAAACAAGGATGGATGAGAAGCAAGTAATGAGACCAGAACCAACAGGCTCCTTAAACTCTCCCAAAACCCTCTGGATGGAACTGGAGCTTGAAGCATTAATTCTGCAGCCAATCAGAGCTGGTCTCTTCAAGTGTCCAGTGTGGTCCTGGTGTCCAGGTGGACATGAGGGCTCCTTGCTTTCTCTTACCCCAGTTTCTATAACCATAATGGAGAGCTTCTCAGCCTCCTAAACCCAAACCTCAACAAAATGAGAGGGACCTAGTCCCAGTCCCAGTCCTCAGATCAAGAGACACCAACAGCAGAATGAGGAGCTAGGGAAGGCAGCAGCTGCCTTGGACCTCAGGGCACCTGGGGGTGGTGGTAGAGTGGGGCCAGCTCAGCCTAGGCAGGATAGCATCAAGATCTCCCTCTGGTGGCAATCAGGGTCCCACACAGCCAAGCAAAAGCCCAGCTGAGGAAGGAAGTGGGGTCTCTGCCAGCACTCTTCCCTGTCAGGGGCCAGTTAGTGGTCAACCCCAGGCCTCAGGCCATCACCATCGTGGGTCTGTTGCAACTCTTTAAGGACAAACTTGTCTATTCTTCCTTGCATATTTTTTAATATTTATTTTTTAATTGTAGTTGAACACAATACCTTTATTTTATTTATTTACTTTTATGTGGTGCTGAGGATTGAACATGCTAGGCAAGCGCTCTACCGCTGAGCCACAACACTAGCCCCCCTTGCATATTCTTAATGTAAGCTTTATAATCACCTTGTCCAATTCATTCATACCCCCCCACACATAGTCTCACATTAAATTGGAAAAAATACCATAGAAGTGAAGTGAGATCTTTATGATTCTGTGCTTTCCTATTTAACAACCTGACATGTGTTTATATTTGTTCAAGTCAAATTTTGTGTCTGTCTAAAGATTCTTGTTTTTCAAATAGTTTTCCCTCACCTAGGTGTTGCTGTTTTTGAGTTAAGGCACCTCATAGTACTTTATTTTATTTTTATACTGCAAAAGGCATATTATCTTTTATTTATAATCTAGCTGGCTATTTTTGAGTATATGAAAGCTAATATAAATTTTATTTTATGACTCTTTATGGTGGGTGAACAAAAATACAATTAAGATTTGTATGATTATAAATATAAATTTATTCCCTGTAAGAGTTTATCTTTAGATCCTTTTGAATTTTCTATGTACATAATAATCTGCAGGTAATGGCAGTTGCAGCTGTTACTTTCTAATCACTCTATTTTTTTCTGGATAAAATATGCTAGTATAAGCAAAAATCCTTGTTTTACTTCTGATATCAAAGTGCAAGGTTTCAATATTTCTTCATTAAGTTTCCTTTTTGGTTTGTCGTTTTTATAGTGCTGGTGATTTGAACCTGGGGCCTCTACTGAGCTACAGTCCCAACTTTTTGATAAGTAAGTTTACTGATACTTCCTTTCTATCTTCCTAGTTTTTGTTTGTTTTGGCACTGCGTATTGAACCCAGAGTGCTTTACCACTGAGCTACATCCCAGTAGTTTTATTTTTACTTTTTATTTTGAGACAGGGTCTTGCTAAGTTGCTAAGGGTCTTGTTAGGTTGTTGAGGCTGGCCTTGAACTTGCATCAGCTTCCCAAGTCACTGGAATTACTGGCATTTGCCACCACACCAAGCTATTTGGTTCTTCATATAAGATCAATACTGCAATCCTGGGCTAAAACCAACTTGGTTTATAAAACTTTTAAAAATTTGATTGATCTAAATTTCCCATATTTTAAAGAATATTTTACTTAAATGCATAAGGAAAATGGACTTTGAATCATCTTTTTCAATTTAACCTTGGAATGTTTTGGTATCTGGATTTTGCTAGCCTCATTATTTGTAGCGAATGGATATATATATTTATATATTATATGTAATATAAAATATATATATGTTTATTATATATACAATTTTCTACATTTTCTTTGTAATTTTATTTACACATATATATGTATATATACATTTTTTAATATATACATATATATAAAATACTCTGTCTGTTATGGTTTATATATGAAGTGTCTCCCAAAAGCTCATTGTGAGATAATGCAAGAAAGTTCAGAGGGGAAATTATTAGATTATGAGAATCTTAACTTAAGCAGTGCATTAATTCACTGATAGGGATTAACTGTGGGCAGGTAGGGTAAGGTGCATCATCTGGGGTGTGCCTTTGTGGTATATATTTGTCCATGGTAAAGGGAGTCTCTCTCTGCTTCCTAATGCAACATCCTGAGCCACTTTGCTCTACCACATTCTTCTGCCATGATGTCCTGCCTTACTTTGAATCCTGAGGAATGGAATCAGCCATCTATGGACAATTGTAGGGAGACACCATCTCAAAAATTATATTTAAAAAGGGCATTGGGGGGATGGGACTGTGGTTCAGTGGCAGAACACTTGCCTAGCATGTGTGAGAAACTGGATTCAATCCTTAGCCCTGCATACAAAAAAATAAATAAAACAAAGGCATACTGTCCATCTACCACTATAAAATTTTTTTTAAAAAATGGCTAGTATGCACAAGGCCCTGGGTTCAATCCTTAGAACTGAAAAAAAAATGTTGATATTATTTTTCCACAACTGTTTGATAACTTCCAGGGTTAAGAAATCAGGCCTGCATTGTTTTTATTGGAAGGTGAATTCATCTATATTTAAATGTTTGTAGTGCTCTTCATAGTTTCTTAGCCTATTTCAAGTGTGATAATTGGCAATTTTTTAGTTCTGATTTTTTTTGCTATTTTATTTACAATTAGTTTTATCAAGGATTTATCAATTTTTAACCTTGAAAGGTTTTGATATATGAATTTTTATTGATTTTTTAAAAAATAATGATAGTGGAATGCATTACAATTCTTATTACACATATACAGCACAACTTTTCATATCCCTGGTTGTATATAAAGTATGTTCACACCAATTTGTGTCTTCATACCTGTACTTTGGATAATGATGTCCATCACATTCCACCATACTTGCTAATCCCCTGCCCCCTCCCTTTCCCTCCCACCCCCCTGCCCCCTAGAATTCATCTAATCCTCCCATGCTCCCCCTCTCTACCCCATATGAGTCAGCCTCCTTATATCAGAGAAAACATTAGACATTTGTTTTTTGGGGATTGGCTAACTTCACTTAGCATTATCTTCTCCAACGCCATCCATTTACCTGCAAATGATTTTATTCTCTTTTATTGCTGAGTAAAATTCCATTGTGTATATATATGCCATATTTTTTTTTATCCATTCATCCACTGAAGGGCATCTAGGTTGGCTCCACGTTTTAGCTATTGTGAATTGTGATGCTATAAACATTGATGTGGCTGTGTCTCTGTAGTATGCTGTTTCTAAGTCTTTTGGGTAGAGACCCTGATAGCTGGGTCAAATGGTGGAATTTTGATAGCCTCATAAAATTATCTGGGGAGTATAGATAATACTCTGACAAAGCTTCATCAAAAATTGGTATTTAAAAAAATTAATTTCCCATATTTTATGTTTACTTTCTATTAATTTCTACTTTTTCTTTATAACTTTATTTTTCCATTACATATGAGAAATATAAAGATATGCTATGTTCATAGATTGGAAACAATATTGCAACATTATCCCAACTAAAATTTCAGCAAATTTGGTATGTTGTGAAATTTGACAAGTTGATTCTATGCTTTATGTGCTCAGTATGGCCAAACTAAAATAGAAAGGACACACTGTGGAACATATGTGCATTTTATATGACAGAAAAAAATATTAGTTTTTTTAATGCTTTCAAATCAATGAGAAAAATATCAACAAACAAATTTTAAAACATGCAAAACACATAATAGTTGAGTCACAGATATGACTAAATAAATGGGTTTTAAACATAGATATGATGTTGAAATATTCACTTAAACCATGCAAATTGAGCATTATTAAAGTAAAAATGTATAGAATCCCTACAAAACTTGATATGCCCTTCAGTTTGCAGAAAATTAAGTAATGATGAAGTGAATCAGACCAAAAATTAGTAAGGGTGAATAACATTTGAAAAATACAATTAACAAACTTGAATTACCACACTATAGCATAATTGCCACCACCATATTAACTTATATTAACAAATATTTTGTGTATCCTAATCTTGCACCAAAGAGAGATTATTAATAAATGATTTTAAGTAATACCAGCACATATTTTTTTAAAAAGCTTCCCATCATTCTATTCCACTTTTTGAAAAAAAAGTAGCATAAAATCTGCAATGATTATACAGTGAAATACAATAATTAGTATATCTATGACTGCACTCAATTAGAGACCATATAATTTTTTTCCCAAAGTTATAAGGTACCAAACCTCAAAGCCAATCTCAAAGAATACCAAATAATCAATTTCATATACATAAGAAGATAGTCTTTAATAACTATTTAAAGATAAAAATCAGTGGTAAAATATAGCTAAAAAGCCATATTCCTTTGGAAGTGAAAAACACACACTGCTAAATAATTCAAGGGGTTGTGGAATAACAATAGAAATCATGAAATATATATGAGTGAATGATAAATAATGACTACATATCAATACCTGAGTGATGTTGCTAAAATAATAATTAGAGGAAAATTTAAAACTTCAAGTGAAAAGAAAAGAAGAAAGATTGACCATTATTGAACTAATTTTTCAAATCAAAGTGTAGAAAAAAGATAAAAGAACCTCGATGAAAAAGAGAAAAGCAGATAAAATATGAACAGATATTAGTGAAATATGAAGCAAAGAAGTTGTGAAGATGTCAACCAAGCTGAGAACTAGTTTCTTAAAAAGGACTAGTTATTTACTAGACATCAGCAAGACTTATCAAAGAAAAGAAAGAAGGTGCCAATAAATCATATTAGAAGGACCATATCATCAGATCAAGTAGTAGATGAAAAGTTATAAAAGAAGAGACAATATAGTTTGTCATAAAAATTAAATTAAATACATTATGCTCTAGAGCATATATATAAAATGCAGTCCAATTAAAGTTACAGGAATTAAATTCTGAACCTCACCTACATTCACTCATCAAATGGCATCAGACTTACAGTGTTTCATGTAAGGCTTATAACACTTTCTAATAATAAAGAGATTAGCATTTTAATCAAATTGTTTCATAGAATACATAGAGAAGCAAAGGTATTCAACTGATGTCGTGAGGCTAATAAAACCCTCATGCCCAAACCTTCAAAAGATAGACTATTTCATTTTAATTAAATGTAGTAATGTGGGGGAAATCACAATATGAAAATATAGGGTTCATCCCAAGAATAGTTTAACTGAAAAATGTTCTCAGTGTAACGTATAGTATTAACAAAATGACAAGAACAAAAGATTTGATTATTTCAATCATTCTTGGAAATGTTCATAAAGGCCATTTCTGAAAAAAAGTTCATTATAATAGCAGAGAATTTAACCTGACTTATGCTATGATCATTTCTTTTTAACAATATCCTAGATCTCACCAAAAGCAATGAGAAAAGAGTCATATGAATTAGAAAGAAGCAGGATAGTTGCCATTTATAGACAAGTTTATTTTTTTTTACATAATCCCTCAAAGTCTTGCTTTGTTTTGTTTTTGTTTGTCCTCTTTCAAGATTTCCTTCTTGTCTTCAGTTTTCTGCTATTTGAATATGACATACCTAAGTAAGGTCCTGTCCCCCCTACTCCTTCCCCCACATTCATTGGGTGTGGTGCTCTTTGAGCTTCTTGGATTGGTGGTTGGTGATGTGGTGTTGGTTTTTAATTCTGGAAAGTTCTCAGTCATTATTACTTCAAATAGTTTCTGTCTTCCTTTCTCTCTTTCTTCTATTTCTGGCATTTTCATTATATATTTGTTATACTTTTTGTAATTGTCAAACACTTCTTGAGTATTTTGTTCTAAATTTCTTGTTAAAAAAATTTTGTTTTTGGTTGTTGTTGTTTATGTTTGTGTTTCAGCTTTGGAAGTTTTTGGTATTTCCTCAAGTTCACTGATTCTTTCCTCTACTGGGTCCAGTATACTTAGGAGCCTAGCAAAGATGCACTTTGTATCTATTATGGTGTTTTTGGTCTCTAGCATTTCTTTGTGATTCTCAGAGTTTCCAACTCCTTGGTTACATTATATATCTGTTCTTGCATATTGTCCACTTTTCAGTTAGAACCGTGACACATTACTCATTGCTGATTTTGATTCCTGGTCTGATAATTTCCACAAATTTTTGAGTCTGGTTCTTATGCTTGCTCTGTCCCTTCAAACTGTGCTTTGTCTTTTATTATGACACATAGATTTTATTGAAAGTCAATGCTATAGTTTGAATCTAAAATGCTCCCCAAAGCTCCATATGTTAAGTGCCACTATGTGGCATTATTGGGAAGTGGTAGAATATTTAAGAAGTGTGGCCTAATAGAAGGAAGATAGGTCATTGATGATATGCCCATGAAAGGAATATTGGGACTCTGGCCCCATCCTGTCTCTCTCTTTGCTTCCCAGAGGAAACTTCCTCTACCAGGCATACTTGCAAAGAGAGAGACTGAAAGTTCTGAAACCATATGTCAAAATAAACCTTTTCCCTTATTAAATTGTTTATCTCAGGTATTTTATCATAGCGACAGAAAACTATTAATACAGCCAGGCATGGAAAAAGTAACTGAGATAGATAAATGAAGCCTTTGTGTGAGGTTTTACATTTATCTGGCTATAAGTTAGGCTACATTTACTGTGTACTGTATTGTAGATGTCATAGGCTAGAATTTCTTCTTGTGTCCTTGTTTGCACCTCTCTCTCTCTCTCTCTCTCTCTTTCTCTTTCTCTCTTTGGTGGTGCGGAGCAAAGGTTTCCTAGAGACTCCTTTAAATAAGGCCTGGGGCATCCATTTCTTCAAGTAGTATTTCCATTATAATATAGGAGCCTTATTAATGTACTGGTAAGATGTGGGTGGAAGGGAAACATTTTATAGTTCTATAGTTAGGTCTCAGTATTTTAGAGATCCTGTGCCCTTGGACTCTGACCTTCACAACTGCTTCTTAGGCTCCTCCTGGTTTAGGTGAGACAGACTGGCTAGAGGGAAGTAGCACTGAGTATTTCCCTTCCCTCAGGCCATTTAGTCTCTCATAAAGCCAAAGCCCATCATTGGGCAGTTGGGAAATACTGTCCCATTAGGGCAGACCTTGTTAAGTCAGAATTCTCTGAGAACATTTCAGAGTAGCTACTCTTCCTTTCCTGCTGTTGGGATTTAAGAGAATTTTTCTGTAACTTTCACCAAGAGAACTTAGTAGGGCTCATGGAGGTAAAATTCAAGAAAGTGAGATCTTCCCAAGACAAGGTTCCCGTTGGGTTTTTAACTTTTAAATTTGTCTCTAGTCATTCATCAATGACAGTGTGGCTTTTCCTACCCTGGTACTGGCCACAGGGGTAGTTTCTGCTTCAAGGTTTTTGCTCCAGTAATATTGCCTGTCCACCCCTTCAATTTTTTAGGGCAATGGTTTTCTCTGTGACCCCAATTCTCTCGTGGATTTAAGAAGAGGTGATTTTCAGTTTTGTTAACTGTGTTCTTTTATTTAGGACAGAAATGATGATTTCTAAGCTCCTTAAATTCCTGACTAGAAACTGAAAGTCTGGCATTTTGTTTAACAAAATAATTATTTAAAAATTTGTGCCATACCATGCTGATGGGAGATGACATGAAGATCATGTGATATGTCAACCAAGAATAAAATTTAGCCTGGTTGAGAACAAAGATAAATCACATTTATTTGGGGCTGATTAGGATTGCATTCTAGGAGACAGAAATGTAAGTAGTCTTGAATTGTGTGCTGAGGTTTCACAAAATAGTGGATGTATTTATAGATTTAAACTGCAAGGTGGGTTGGCAATCATACCACTTGTACTTGTTAATCAGGAATTATGATTGGTATTGGCAAAAGTTAAGGTGTCTGGTAACAAAGGGGTTGGTCTCTGGGTAGTTTTGGGGGAGGAGCCCATTCTACAGAAGGCCAGCCGAGGTTATTAATGTTTCAGGAAACCTATGGCTCAGTTTGGCCCAATCCAAAGATCAACTCACTTCCTGGGTGGATATGGCTGCTGCCCAGTTCAAATGTCAGCTGCCACAGGGACACTGAAACCTGATCCTCCAGTGGACTGTAGGTTTTTAGTCAAGTGCCCTGAACAAAAGTTACTCCATCTTGATTTTCTTCCTTGACGCATACTAGAATATTATGCAGGCTGTTCTGTCTACATGTGCACATTTAGAATCTATCTCCAGTGAATCTATCTACAATGAATTTCCAGCAAGGATTTTGGAATTCATATAGAAACATAAGCACATGAAAATAACAAGAAAAAGGGAGAAATATATAGCAAGAATTACTTCAAAACTTTTAAAACTAAGGCATTAGCATGTGCATAGATGGACAAAAATGGGGAGACCAGAATGAAAACCATAAAAAATGTGGTAACAGGCCAAATAAAAACAAATCTGGCCTTAGTGAGGTAACATTTTATTTTTAAAAAATTATGGTAAGGGTGGGGATACAAGTTGTGGAAGAGAGTTGTTGGATGTCTATAACTATGTGTTCCTAATCTGCAGATTCAGTCAACTAAAGGTAGAAAGAGAGAAGGAAAGAAAATTATGCCTGTACTAAACATTATAGATGTTTCCACCTCATCATTATTCCCTAAATAATATAGCATGACAACTATTTACATAGCATTTGCTGTTTATAAAGTATTTTAAGTAGTCTAGAAATGATTTAGAGTGTAAGGGAGGATGTGTATAGATTTTTTGCAAATTCCATGCCATTTGAGTATCCATGGATTTTGTTATCCAAGGGGGTCCTGGTACCAATCCCTCCAACACATTACAATTGGGGAAGTGGAATATTCCAATAAGTAGAATGCTCTGACTATAAGATCTTGAAAGGGTCATAAGAGTTAGGCTAAAAGGGAGGTAACACCAGCAAGATGAAAAATAGTGGTTTCCAGTGCTCACTCCCTCACAGAAAGCCATTTTGAACAACTGCCCATGTATGAAAATACCTTCACAAGAGCTATAAGAAGAAACAAATTAAAGAAGGCAGGAAGGCAGTTTTACATGATCCATGTCACCCTTCTCCAAAGGCCACCACGGAGAGAAATACAATCTACAAGGAAGGAGAATGAAGTGAACATCTGACTTTGCAGTGGATCCAAACACCAGGCCCACCCACCCCGGTGGCTTAGCCAGGCTAACCATTGTGGCCACAGGCTCCAGAAAATCATTTGGAGGAATTTGGAAGATCTACATCTGACTTTGTCATAGGTAAATAAGGGGACATCGCTGAGCCTAATCTAACTCATTGGGAGAAGGTAGTTGTTTGCAGTAGGTGCTTTCTTAGAACAAAAGGTGAGAAAACTTTTTTGTAGCCTTTTTTTCCCCCCTAGTTTCACTGGTTTCAGGAAAATTCAACAATTGCGCAAGACAGAAAGGAAGGTAAAGTTTTGGAAAAAAAGACATACTGTTCAGAAAATAGTTCTGAAGCAACTGGCTTTATGCATAAAATTTAAAAAAATAATTAAAAAACATTTAATACCCTGGCACACCATAAATAAAACATGACTCCAGAAGAATTACAAACTTAAATGAGACTTCTATTTTCAGCAACTTGGCAGACTAGATAGTCTGGAAAATCTCTCATCATGAAACTTCTAGAAATGCTGAGTAAAAAAATAGGAAGGTACACAAAACAGGATTAATAAGAGATACAGCATAATGAACACCATAGAGTATGTGTGTGTGTGTGTGTGTGTGTGTGTGTGTATATATATATATATATATATATATATATATATATATATATATATATATCTTATTAAGCCTGTTAATAAGATATATATTATATAATATATATAAATTCATATATATAAAAATACTATATATATAATATTTAAACTTCATATATTGTTAAATATGTTTAAGATATATGTATATATAAGTGTGTTAATTACATACATATCCAACTCCTGTATCCATGGTGATAAATTCCAGGACCCGCCCCCCCCCATTGGATGCTTGTAACTGAGGATAACATTGAACCCTATAATATAATGCCTTTTCTATCTTAATTCAGCACTTATCATGCATTGTGGATGTAACATTAGCAGTTTAAGGTGCAATATCAAAAGTAGCACACATTTTTTCCTTCTTCACAATTTCACAGATAGATTTGTTCTTACTATAGAGCTTAGTAACCTAAGCGTATATTTCTTCTTTCCTTAATAAGTCAAGAACTTTTATGTTTTCAGTTAAAGGAAGCACTGTGAAGCTTATCTTTGTCATATCTGAGTTGGGAAAAGCACTATTCTCAGGCTTTTAGGCTATTGTTAAGTAAAACAAGAATTACTTGGACACAAGCAATACTACAATATTCAACTGGATAAGAGAGCTAACTACTAAGTGACAAGTTGGCAGGTACTATATATAGTGTGGATACACTGGACAAAAGAATTCATGTCCTGGAAGAAGAGTGGGACAGTACAAAATTTCACTATGCTACTTAGAATGATGTACAATTAAAACTTATAAATTGTTTATTTCTGAAAATATCCGTTTAATTTTTTCAGACCACAGTTGACCAAGGATAACTCAAACTGTGGAAAGAGAAATTACAGATAAGAAAGAATTGATGTATGTATGTCTTCAAACTAGGCAAAATGAAGAGTCATATTACTTATAAGTTAATCATGACTAGAAACAATATAAAATCAGTAGATGTTAAGTACTGATAGAAAATAACTGGCAACTCTTCTAGTCTCTGAAACTGAGAATTTTGTAATCCCTGAAACTATCTTTGAAGACCTGTGGGCCTGATTTTATTCTTTGTGATGAATTTTGAAAAGAGTTTTTAGGGTATTACTTATTTTAGAACTATTCACATTTTCTACTGATATTTAAGTCATTTTTTTTTTTTGTAATTTGTATCTAGGAATTTGTGCATTCATCTGGATTATCTACTACTCTCTTGGCAGAAAGATGTTGGTGGTATTTCCTCATAGTCCTTTTTATTTCTGTAAGCTCACCCATGATGTCTTCTCCTTTGTTCATGATTGTCTTTTCCCTTTGTTTCTTTTCTTTTTTGTGGGGGAGGGAGATACCAGGAATTGAACTCAGGGGCACTTGACTACTGAGCCACATCCTCAACCTCAGTCTACATAAACTTTCAGCAATATTGTTGACTTTTTAAAAATTTCATTTCATTGATATTCTCTATTATTTTCTTTTGTCTAATTGGTATCCTCTTTAATCTCAAAAATTTCCTTTCTTCTGCTTATTGAAGATTTAGTTTTCTCTTCTGTGCTAGTTATTTAAATGTTAGGAAAGTTAAGATGTTTACTAGAAGTTTCTTCCTTTTTAATAAAGCCACTTAAAGCTACAACTTTGCCTCTAAGCCCTGCTTTAGCTTCATTTCATTAATTTTGATATGCTCTAGTTTCATGTAGTCTGTTATTAGCCTAGTCACTTCAGCTCTCTTAGAGTTACCATTTTCATGGGTATCTTTTTCCATTCTATTACTTTCAAATTATGTATATCTTGGGTCAAACATGTGTCTCTTAAGACTTACTATTTGTATCCAGTGTGAAAATCTCAGATTTTTAAAAAAATTGAGATGTTCAATCTATTTACACTTTTTGTGGTACAGGTGATTTAACCCAGGGGCATTCTACCACTGAACTACACCCTTAGTCCATTTCTATTTTTATTTTGAGACAGGATCTTCCTAAGTTTCACAGGCTGACCTTGAACTAGTGATTCTCCTGCCTCAGGCAATTACAGAATGTGGTCCTGCACCTGGCTCCATTAACTTATTTATATGATGGAAGCTTGCATTTTAATATTTGATTTGTAGGTCTTTCTAATTCCCCTGTTGCTTCTTTACTGTCTTTTTTTGTGGTAAATATTTTTTCTTGCACCATTTGATTCCTTTGTTATAACTATTGTTTTTGCACTATTTTAAAGGTGATTTTCTTAGTGATTTTTCTGAGAATTATAATATGTATCTTAATTTACTACAATCTATTTAATACTAATACTAACTTAATTCCAGTAAAATACACGTTTGGCTCTAATATAGCTCTATTATCCTTCTTTGTCATGACATTTTTGCTATTATATATCTATCTATTTGTGCTATTTTTGCCATTGTATATTATCATCTATTGATAAATGATAATGTTAAAATGTTAATTTATCTACCTATCTATCCATGTATAATTTATCAATGTGATAATCTACAGTAATAAATATAAGTATTATAATCATCATGTACAATTTTCTTTAAGAGAAGAATATAATAAATGATACATCTAAACTGTTTTTATGTTTACCTATGTAATTTTTTAAAAATGTGGACTTAATTTCTCATGTGGACAAGTCACTGGTGTCATTTCTTTTCAGTCTTTGTTTATCTGGGATTGTCTTTATTTTATCTTTATTTTGTTATTTTTTTAATCTTTATTTTTGAAGGATAGTTTTGTTGACTACAGAATACTAGGCTGACTTTTTTCCTTTCAATACTTTGCTTTCTAGCTTCTATTGTTTATGATGGAAATTCTCATCAGAATAAAATGTTAATTTTATTGTGGCTTCTTGTACTTAAGGAGTCATTTTTCTCTTGCTGCTTTCACATATTTGTTTTTAAACTGTTTATGTTTTTCAAGGTGTGGATTTCTTTGAATTTTTTTTTTTACTTCTTACATGTGTAGATTAATTTTAAACAATTTGAGATGCTTTTTAGCTACTATGTCTTCAAGTATTTTTCACCTCTTTCTCTCTTCTTCTCTGAGGGCTCTGTTCAATTTTTAAAAATATTCCTTTTGTTATTCAGATTAGATGATCTGTATTATCTCTCCTCTAGTTTCCCTATTATATCTTCTGCCAACACAAATCTGTGGTTGAATTTTTCAACCCCAGAATTTTCATTTGTTTGTCTTTTTTTAAAAAAAAATTTCTAATTTTTTATTGGTATTCTCCATTTGATAAGCTATGGTCAACATACTTTCCTTGTAGTCTTTAAACACAATTTCCTTTAGTGTTTTAAACATATTTATAGTAGCTGCATTGATGTTTTGTCTCATAAGTCCTCAACTGGGCCCCATTAGAAGTGGTTTCTAGAGTCCAATTTTTCTCCTGTTTTGTTGTTGTTATAAATTGGAAAATTTAGATCACACCTGTATGACAACAACTCTAGATTCTGATTCCACCCCTCCTACTTTCCTAAGTTATTGTTTCTGTCTTGGAATATTTTTGCTAACTCACAGACTTGTTACATTAATTCTCTTGGTTGGTCTCCCCAAAGTATGCAACTATAGAGTCCTGCTCATTTAAAAAAAAAATCTTATGCTTATTTTTAAGTCTGGTTTCATAGGAGTTCTACTGGGTCAGCATATCTTAGTGATCAGTCAGCAATTGTTTACAGTTTGTGCTTAACCATCTTGATCTTTTGAGGCTGATAGTTTGTGTTTGAGGTAAGAGATTGAACGTTTAGATAGTTTACAGGTCTGCTCTGGTCTCTGCTTCCTGCTTTCTGGACTCGTTTTCTGAAGATGAAACATTCTTCTCTCTCCTTTGAACATTGCATTCAGTTAGAGATGGGAGATGCTTTAGTCTGTTTTGTTCTGTTATAATAAAGTACTTAAAACTCGGTAACTTATAAAGAAGAGGTATGTATTCTCACAATTCTGGTGATTGGCATGTCTAAGATCAAGGCACTGGCTTCTGGTGATGGTCTGGTCTCTGCTTCCAACACACCTTGAACACACCTCTAGAGGAGGGTGTCCTCACACAGCAGAAGAGCAAAAGACAGTGAACAATGCTTTTTGTAGCAGCATTGATCTTGACCTAAGCACTTCTCATCAGGCCCCATATCGCAGCACTGCTGCATTAGACATAAGGTTTCCAACACATGAATTAGGAGAGACACATTCAGATCAGAACAGGGGGGGATGAGCAGCCTCCTCTTTAATCTGATGCATTTTTTGATATTAACGAATATTCTTTGAATACATAGCTACATAATCAGCCATAATAAATTCTTTCTAAAATCTCTCTGTTAACTCCAGTGTTTTTTGTTTTAAAATTTGTTCATATTTGCCTTCTTAAAAACCTGGATTCTAATACCACTGATTTGTTGTGGTCAATCTCAGAACTTACAACTCTAACAAAGCCCTCTCAGACTAAACCTCTTATACCCATAAAATAGGGAACCCAGTCCTTTGTTCTCCAGGACTCCATAGTTCATATCTTTCTTTTGGCTTTTTGTTTGTTTGTTCTGTGTTGCTGGAGATCAAACCCAAGGTTTCGTACATGCTAGCCAAGTGCTCTACCACTATGCTAGTTCTCCACCCTTCCTTTGGTATCTTAAAACTATTCTTACAAATATTATATTTGCCCATAATTTTAACCTCATAAATATATTATAAAGCCCATCATCTCTTAGATATATCTTGAAGCTTGTCCTATCCCCAGCATAAAGTCTGGCACACAGTATGTCCTCAATAATGTTCATTTAAGTGGGGTTTTACCTGCTGGAAAGGTTGTACCCTTTCTCACCTCCCATTCCTCACATGGACCAGTAGGCCCTTATCTCCAAGGCTCTTTGTGACTGATATTCTCCAGTTTATGCATGTGAACATTTGCGGGATATTAGTCATATTATGTAGAACAGGATATATCTGTCACTTCTCCCCTGTGAAACCCTCCCTTCAACAAGATTTATTTTAAGCACTGTGTGAAAAGAGAGGATTTCACAGGCAACCCTGTGAAAATCCAGTCATTTGTCAACATGTGAGATTAAATGCCCCAAGTTCCATCTAGCTGCCCGACCCTGCCCACCAGGGGGCGCTTTCTGAGAAGGCAGCTATCACAGGTCTGGATCCAGGATGCAGATGTGACTTTGCCATGAAGCAGCTTGTCCATCAGGGTCCACTGACCTGCATCTTGCCAAGGGAGAGGGAGTGCTGTGTTGGCACTTTATCCTTCTTTGGCTATCAGAAATCTCTGACACGCTGGGCAAGTGATGGCCACTCTGGGCCTCGGTGTCACTCTCTGAACTGAAGTGGCTGGGCTCCATGAGCCCTCCACCTTTCTCAAGATGAAATAGGGAAAGTTATCTTTTTCCTTGAGTTGACAGAACAGAAAAGAAAGAGGGTGTCTTCCTCCTCCGCGCTCTGGGACAGCACACGTTGGGTGAGAAATGCTGGGGGCTTTATTCAGAGCTGCCACGGGTGCTGCACACGGCTCCCTACATCAGCTGGGAGGATTCACACCACATCCTCCACGCACTGGGAGTTTCTATAGCAACTTTCTGGGAGGAGTTTCCAGGGCTTACAGATTCTGTCACAGTAACCCAGTGAGGGAAGAAACTGCAGGTGTGTGGAGGGGGCAAAGGATCTGTATGGAGGAAAAGTTGGAGGACCCAAACCTCTCAGCCAGGCCAGCAGAGCATAGCAGGTGGCTTCCAGGAAAGCCAGGAAGCCAAGGGAACAGGAATTCTGCCTAGGCCCAGGCCAGTTCCTTGACAAAAGGCAGCTAGCTCACAGGTGATACTAGAGCAGTTTTCTGCAGATAATAAGATGTACCTAAAGAGTGGTTGTGAAGATTAAATGAGGGATATCTGCAGCCGTCTCATTGGATCTTTTCTGAGAAATGAGAATAGGACAAGCCAAGTTTGTTTCCAGTGGAGGGCTGCCCGTGGGTGTCTATAGAATAGAAATAAAATTATGCAAGCAGATGGCTTGATGAAGAGATGAAAATATGGATATAAAAGCACTCTATCCATGAAGATGCTAATTTTTGACTTTTAATAATGACATGGTTTTGAATATTATAGGTCTCTTCTAGCTTTTAAGTATCTCCCACCCCCAAAATAAAACTTTTCAACAGCACATTCTTCCATATCACATATAAACATTCTGAATCTGAGGATCAGCATGCCTGTTTTTTAACATCTATTAGCAATTTATTCCAGCAATTAATATAAATTTCAAACTTTCTGCACATCCCTCCCTCTGGGAAGTAGGGAAATAAAATGCATAAAGGCTTTGCTCTGGAGTTGGTAGTAACATGCAGAGAGCATGTACCTAAAGAGTAGTTGTGAAGATTAAACATATTATTAAACAAATATAACATATTAACCACAGCAGCCACTGCAATGTGCGTTCAAAAGATGACAGAAATGCCCCTGGGTGGGTTTCAGGAAGGCTCTGCGGTGATGATTTGAGTCTCCAGTGTATGCAGAGCTGAGCTGCAGACAAACTCCACGTGGAGGGTGAGTGGCAAGCAAGGACAGGCGTGTGCAAGAAGGTGAAGAGGACAGTGGAAGTGGAGGTTAAGCCACCCTGACCCCATTCTGCCTACATTCCCTCTGAGCCTTCTCCAGTGAGCCCCTGATCTGCTTTCTCTCCAATAGATGGTAATAATACTTCCTCTTTCAGATTCTGTGGAGGATTAAGTAAGTTAAGAACTCATTCCAGCTCCTGGCACACAGCAGGCACTTGAAAGATTATAAGAAAAAACAAATTTAAAAAGTAAAAAGCAGAACCCATGAAAGTTGGAAGTTAATCCTCTATTATAATGTCTGAGAATAAAGCTTAAGGGTGTGGGGGATGATTGGATGACTAGACCACTTTGGGACACTTCTCTAAAAATTCTTTAATAAGACATAATTTGTCAATTCATTCTCAGTCAAAGCCGTACATTGAGAGCTGACCATTAGGACCAACACTGAAGCAAGACTTCTTTCTCACAGTCAGAGGTGTTAGGTGAGAGACAAACTTTGAAGACAGAAGTCTTTGTAGTGGGATACATCTCTATCCTTTCAGGTGATGGTGGGTAATTTACATGGGGGTTGGGGAGGATGTGGGGAGGGGGAGAGGATCTATTCTGCCTTCCAGAGGTTCAGATCAGATCAGAAATGAGGGTATTGAACAGAGAAGGTGAAGAGTTTACATACTCTTGTGGGTAGGCCTGAGAGCATAGGTGAGTCCATAGGTGCTGCTGTCCCACCTACAAAGGTGCCTTGGGATCCCTTTGGTCACTACTTGGCCACTCTTCTGACTTGCTTCTACATCTGAAAACAGACACCTATGAGGCTTCATTAGGTGACTTCCCTCAGGCTACTCTGTTCCAACATTCAGAGGACATTCTTCCCATGGCACCTTTAGCCCTGAAAACATGTATATTTATGGCATATCTCTGTGGTATAATTTACCCTTCAAACTTTACATAGGGTGTCCATCACAATAGCTGTAGTGATTTTGCAATAGAGTTTTGCAGTTGGGGAGATAGTGTGGGCTCAATTTGGAATACAATAGGAAAAAAATGAGAATTTAGAGCCAAAAGGAGATGAGGTTCACCAGATAGAAAACCAGTATGATGAAACATCAGGGGCAAGAGGGGTTCTGGCTAAGCAAACCTAATGGGATTCTTGCTGAAGACAGGCCGGGGAGATTAGATATCACCTGGGTAGGGGTGGAGAATGAGCAACCTGATCCCACATCAAGGTGATCACATACTGAGGGGGGAAGTCTAGCTAACATTTAGTGATATCAAGATGGACTCAGAAGTACAAAAGTTGAGGCCTCATTGGGAAGAAGATTCAAAGATCCTGGCTAGAGTTAGGTCGCCCTGTGGATCAGTCTGAGATTACTTTCTGTGGGACATTGCCTGAGATTTTACCCTTCTCAGTCACTTCTTATTCCCTGCGTGTCTTCTTCACTCTGTTTTCTCCTGAGGCCATTTCCTCCTCAAATCACTCTTGTAGAAACTGTTACCTCAAAGTCTGTTCCAAGAGAGCCCACCATTGAGATAATTGGTATGGAAGTGATCCCGTGAAGCAGATTCTAAGGCTGGGATTGTGAATTGGATCTTGTTTCTGGTGGTGGATGATATGTTGACAACCACAGATCACCTGAGATGAGTTGGCATGTAGTTGGAAAAGGATGAATCAGTTTGTGCAGAACCCAGTATTTAGAACATGTGGGAAAACAATAAAATTTGTGGGTTGATGGTGGAGTTATGGATGCATTAGAAAGAGGAAATGACAAACTTAAGCTGGCTGACTTATAGCACAGTGGTAACTACAATTGCAGCTAGGCCAGATGTAGTGTCCTAACTGGGTAATATGTGACTTATGGTTGTTGATCTGAAAAATGCATTCTTTTTTTTTTTTTACTAGACTTCATTTTTTAGGGCAATTTTTGGTTCAAAGCAAAATTCAGGATAAAATAAAAAGAGTTTTCATATACTTCTCCCTACTTCCACATAGCTTCTTCCACTATTAGCATCCCACACCAAAGCATCAGTTGGAGTGAAATTACCTTCCTCTGTGTCCCTTTCCCCTAGGACATTTATAGTGTAATTGTTTTAGATATTTTCTCTAGAGGCCAGATGTGGTGATGTGTCTATAGTCACAGATACTTGTGAGGCCAAGGCAGAAAGACCATTTTATGGTTTGGATGTGAGGTATCCTCCAAAAGTTCATGTGTGAAGCAATGCAAGAAGTTTTATAAGAGAAATGATTGGGTTATGAGAGACTTAACTCAATCAGTGAATTAATTCCCTAATGGGATTATCTGAGTGATAATTGAAGACAGGTAGGGTGTAGCTAGAGGAGGTGGATCATTGAGGGTTTGCCCATGCTATATATATTTTGTATCTGGAGAGTGGAATCTCTCTCTGCTTTCTAATCAACATGTGAGCACTTCCCTCTACCATACTCTTCCGCCATGTTGTTCTGCCTCACTTCCAACCCCAAGGAATGGAGCCAGCTATTTATGGACTGAGACCTCTGAAACTGTGAGCCCTCAAATAAAATTTTCCTGCTCTATAATTGTTCTGGTTGTTTTTAGTCACAGAGAAAAAGCAGACTAAAACAGAATACTTGAGCCCAGGCTAGCCTGAGCAACATAGATATTGTCTCAGATTTTTTTTCTCTATATACATTTAGAAGCACATAAGAAAGTGTTATAGAGGTATTTTAATATTTGCTTTGATTCTCATACGTAATAAAAAAACTCAACAGGAAAAAGAAACTGAATCATATTTACCCATTTTTAGAAATCTTTTTATTATTCTTTCTCTTTTTTGATGTTCCCAGTTTCTTTCTTTTATTATTTCTTTTCTGTTTAGAGAACTTGGTTTAGTCATCATTTTAGTGTAAGCTTGCTTTAAAATTTTTAAAAAATTTTTCTTCAGTTGAAAACATCTTGATTTACCCCTATTTCTGCAAGCTATTTTCACTGAGCATAGAATTCTGGATTGACTATAATTTTTGTTTTTTTTTATTTCCATACTTGAAAAATATTGTACCACTTCCTTCTTACTACCAGTGTTTCTAATAAGAAATTTTCAGTGAATCTATTATTTTGTCCCATTAAGGAATGTATCATTTTTCTCTGACTGCTTTCAAGACTTGTGTGTGTGTGTTTGTTTTCACAAATATGACTATATTGCATTTTGATGTGGATTGCTTTGTGTTTTGCTCAGCTTCTAGAATCTGTAGGCTTGTAGTTTTTCATAAATTTAGAATTTTCAACCATAGTTCTTCAAGTTATTTTTCAGCTCTGTATCCATCTTTTTCCTCTTCCAGAACTGTGATGAAACCACCATTAGATTTTTGTTGTGTTTCCTTAAGTCCACGGGACTTTGCTCTTTTTTTAATAGTCTGTTCCTCTCTAATTTTTAGATTGGGTAATTCTCATTCTTCCATCTTTAAATTCATTGATACTTTCTTCTGTTTATTCCTATCTTTAGTTGAATCCATCCATTGAGGTATGATTTTTATTATATTTCTGTGTTCTAAAATTTCCATTTGCCCCTTTTTGATGTCTTCTATTTATTTGCTGAGATTTTACAATTTCTACTCTTCCTTTTATTTATATTGTGTTTGTGATTGTTCACTGAAGAATTTTCATGATACCTCCTTTAAAATATTTCTCAGATAATCCTAACATCTTTATAATCTCAGCATTGGCATTTACTAATTATCCCTTTTTAATTCAATTCTATAGTTTTCTGATTCTTGATATATCTAGTGGTTATTTTTATTGAGAACTAGATATTCTGACTTCTGGAGAAACCTGGTGAATATTCCACCTTTCTTTTACCACCTCTGGGAAGGGAAAGGGCACCTCATCACTACCAGTGGAGTGAAAGTCTAGGCTCCGTGTGTGTCCTCAATGTGGCCCTTACAGGGCCTCTACTGAGACTGTGAGGAAAGACAGATTAGTGCCCCTTAGAGATGAAAGTCTCAGCTTCAAGCCTGGCCCTCTCTGATACCACCCTGGTGTTGGGGAGGAGAACTTGAATACCTCACTACAGCTTGGTGAAAATGAACCATAACACTTGCCTTGTTCCTCTCAGCCTCTAGTAGTATAGATGTGGGTGAGACCAGGGGTTTTGCTGAAGGAAACAGTGGAAGTTGAATAAGTATTGTCTTAACATCTTCTGTCTTGCTAGGCTGTCCTCCTAAACTGTTGATTAGAGAAAGAAATCTTTTGGTGTGTTGTTTGTTTTTTCTCTTTTTACTCATTGGTGTTTCTTAGTTGCCACCCTCTCTAGCTTTGATTTGGATAGATGAGGCTGAACTAAACCCAAGGAAACAAATCACCATGTTGTTCTTTGGGTCCTGAGGTCTCTAGTATGTCTTCCCTCCTTGTACCTCTCAGAGAAGAGATTTTAACTTTACTTTGTGGGAAGAATTAGGAAAATTACATTTATTCCAACTTCCCAGAGATATGTCTCCAGAAGATTTAAAAAATATTTTATCCTTATTTTTATATTTTTCCTTAGTAGAAGTATTAGAAATACCTAGTCCATCATTAGCTGTAGAACTTGTAACCATTACTCTGTCACACAATTTTGTAAAACATTTAAAAATTTTTTTTATAATTATTAGATGGGAGAAAGACCATAGTACATATTCATAGTACATATTCATTACTAAATATTGGTAAGAAATACTTTCTTAAGCATGCACTGGATATTTTAGGTATTGATGGTCCGACAGTGACTACAAAAAAAAAAAAAAAAATTTCAGGGGCTTCCAGGGGCTGCCATGGTGGGTGGGATTGTCACTGATTACAGTTAGGGTGACAGTGTAGACCATCAACTTTTCTCTGGGAACTCTGTACTCAGAAGAGACACCTAACAAATTCTTGAGAGTAAGGACATTTTTCCCAGGTTACTTAGTTAGGGTTCTCCAGAAAAATCAAACCAATAGAAGATCTATCTATCTATCTATCTATCTATCTATCTATCTATCTATCTATCAATCATCATCATCATCTGTTATCATCATCATAAGGAATTGGCTCATACAATCATAGAGTCTGGGAAATCAAAAGCTTTCTAATTATCTAGCTGGAGCCCAGAGAAACCAATAGAATAGTTCTATTCTGGGTCTGAAAGTCTGAAAATCAAAGGAGCTAATGGTGTAAGTTCCAGTTCAAAAGCCGGCAGCCTCAAAACCTAAGAAAAAAAAATATTATTTAAGGTGTTTTAGTTCAAGTCTAAAGATAAGAAAAATACAGAAGTACATGCTCAAACAGCCAGGCAGCAGAAGTTCCTTTGCACTCAGCCTATCTGTTCTCTTCAGGTTTTTAACTGATTGTATGAGGCCCACCTACACTGGAGAGGGTAAAATGGTTTACTTAATCTTGAATTTGGACTTCTGGCCTCCAGATAGAATAAACTCCTGACATTGTAAGCTATGCCATGTGTGGTGCTTTGTTACAGAAGTTCCAGGAATATAGCATAGAGGTATTTCTGAATGACTGGAGCACAATGCCACAGAGGAATGAATATATTGCCAGCAGGGGAAGAGCACAAATGGCCTTATGAACCACAGGAATAAGTTTGGTCTTTATATTGAGATTCATAAATGAATTTCGGTAAGATTTGTGTTTAATGAAGATTTCACTAAGGCCAACTTAGGACAGCATGGGAGCTGGGGAGGTGGGTGGTTGGGCATTGTATCAGGAGGCTCTTGTAATGCTTGGTGGTGGTGGTGGCTGGAACTCTGTAAAGGAAAGATCTGGGAAAAGATCAGAAGATAAAATCAAACTTATCATGGCCAGTATTTGATAATTGCATGCATGTTATCAAGAATAAAGCTTGTTTTCTAGCATGGGGAATTGTTTGATGGTGGTACCATTCACTCTTTCTCTAACTCCCTTCTCTGTTCTTCCTTTTCCCCTTATTTCTTACTTAGAACAGAACACTTATTCAGCTCCAGATGTGTTTTAGGTATTGGGAGTAACCAGAAATACATGGAAACCACACAATCTTTGCATTTCAAGAACCCCTTCTCGTCTGAGGCAGAACTGTGAAAAATTATGAGTTGTTGGGAACTCCAATTGAGGGGCACATGAGATATGAGGGAACTGCAAATGAGGATGTGTTAAACTGTTGGAGAAGAACAGAGATCTATGAGAGGAAACCAAAAAAGGCTTTTGGTGAGTTCCTGATTTTTTTTTTTTTATCTCCATACCAAACATTTGGAGAAGTGCATAGGTCAACACATGGAAAAACAGAGAAAATGCCATGTGCCAATTAAAAAGCAAAGTGATTGGTGAAAGCCCTGGCTCTTTGGGTTGTAAGTGATGAGGGTTGAATACAGGGCACATGGAGACAAGTGTCAGGAGATGCCTAGTGGGTATGCAGATGGCATAGTGAAGAGAGAGAATTTGGGGAACATCATCTACACCCAGTTCATTGCTGTTATTTCATCTTGACTATGGGGTAAATGAATATTGTGATTTTATGAGCTTGGAATTAACAGAGATCCAGTATTTTTCAATGGATCCACTGGAATGCCAGATGTGGAGCTACAGAGCTTGGTGGCCCAGCTGGGTATGAGTCTTGTTTTAGTGTCATTCTTTCTTTTTATGCCCATATTTTTCCATCTTGGAATAAAAATGTTTACACTGTGGTATTATTTAGTGGTTCTATTTTATTTGATTTTGATTTTGATAGGAGTTCACTGCCAAGAGTTTGCCTTGATTCTCATATGAGACTTTGGACTCAGACTTTTGGGCAATGCTGAAACTGTTAAGACTGTGGAGATTCTTGAAGACAGACTAAATATATTTTGTATTGCAAAATGGACATACGCTTTTGAGGGCCAGGGGAATAATGTTATCATTTGGATATAAGATGCTCCCCCACAAATTCATGTGGTAATGCAGGAATATTCAAAGGTGAACTGATTAGATTATGAGAGCCATAACCTCATCAATGGATCAACCCATTTGATGGATTAATAATTTGAATAATTATTGGGTGGTAACTATAGGCAGTTGGGGCATGGCTAGAGGAAGAGGGCACTGGGGCCATGCCTTTGGGGATTATATTTTGTCCCTTGCTCTTCTTTCTCTCTCTGTTTCCTGATTGATAGGAGCTGAGCAGCTTTCCTCCACCATGCCCTTCCACTTCTGACCCAAAGTAAGGGAGTAGACTAACCATGGACTGAAATCATGAGCCTAAAATAAATATTTTCTCCTCTAAGTTCCTGTGGGGTGTTTTGTTCATGGTGATAAGAAGCTCACTAATATAATAAGGATGTCCATCCTCATAGCTTCTATTAGAAGCTAAACTAGAATACAGTGCAACAAGGCAAGCAAATAAGTAAGTAAATACATAAATGAAAATAAACTGATAATGAAGAAATAAAAATTCCTTCAATTTCATATTACACATTTGCCTTTCATAGAAAATTCCATGGATTGTATAAATTTCTCCCAAAACTAATAATGGAGTTTAGAGAAGTTACATAATACAAAGTCCATATTCATATCTGACATATATGTCAGCTTTCTACTTCCAGAAATGAGCAATTGGAAACTGAAAATAAAATAAAACAAAAACTGAGAATGAACAAAAACTAATAAAAATAGCATTTAAAACAATGTTAACAAAATAAAACACTATTCTATCACTCCAGCAAAACATGTACAGTATTTTCATTTCACATACAACATAATGTTGATCAAATAAGTCAGGTAGATACAAACAAATATGATCAGCAAATATCTGGTGACTTTCTAATGAGAAACTAATGGACAATGATATTTAAAGCCAATTTAGAAACATATGTAGCACAGAATAGTGGAGAAAGGGTAATCCATTTTATTATATAATGATGACTTGAAAAATAATAAAATAATCTTGACCTATCACCTCATATCATATATAAAACCAATCCCAAATGGCTTTTCAATTTACAAAGTGAAGAAGAAATGATAAGACTTCTAAAAATAGCATAGGAAATTATGTTTATGACTTTTTGGTAAGAAAAAATTTATTTAAAAAGACAAAAAATAAAAGCTATTAAAAATTTTACTATATTAAAATCAATCATTTATATTCCATAAAAATTAAAGTATGTGAAGCAGAAAAGACAGAATTTGTAGTATTTATAATATATATCAAAGCTAAAACTTCAAAAGAACTTCTAAAGATTCATTAGAAAAATACAGAAAACCCAGTTTTAAAAAATGAGGAAATGTCTTGAACGGAAGTTTTATTGGCATGTTCACCCAAGTGCCCCCCAAATATATGAAAAAGTAATCAGTTTTATTAGTCAACAAGAAAAAGCAAATTAAAATCACTAGATATTGTAACTTCCCCTGCTCCCAAATGGTGAAGTGTTAATGAGGTTATGGAATGACAGAAACTCTCATACATGCATTTGGAGACAGAACTCTTGCAGTATCCATTAGACCTGACAAATTAATTACATTTGTACATATAATATCTCCACACCATGCACCAAAATATTTATGCAAATTTTCATTACTGTGCTATTCATAATGATAAAAAACTGGAAGCCATCCAAATATTCATCATTAGTAGAATAATACATTCCATCAGTCATACCATAAAATACTTTAAATCCATGAAAAATAATAAACAACTTCTATATACTGTTACATGTACTAGTCTCCCACATGTAATATATATTCCAAGATGCCAAACACAAATGAGAATAGACTATAGATTTCCTTTATATAAAGTCCATAACTGATAAGAGTCTATGTTGATAGATGTAATGGCAATGGATACCTTTGTAGGGTGAGCTGGTACAGGAAGACAGTACTAGGAGGGCTTTGGGAATGCTGGTAATGCTTTATTGCTACGACTTGGATGTAATTACAAAAATATGTTTAGTTTGCAAAAATTCCTTGAGGTATAATAGACTTTATGCACTTTTCTGTGTGTGTTATACTGCAAATAAAATTTTATTAAAATGTGCCATATTCTCATTTTTTAAAGTACAAGAATTGTTTGAAATATATATTGAAAACTCTCTTCCTTACTTTCACACCTACCATACTTCATTCCTTAGTAAAGCCAAACTATTTTCAGAATTATAAGGAATAGTGACTCTGAATTTACAATAGTTTAGAGACCTCAAAACTTTACAGGTACATGTTTACCCTTGAATAACCATTGTTGTTATTGTTAAGTAATAAGATGTCTGTAATTTTAGTTGTTATTTTAATAAAATATTTAAAAATAATTTTTCTAGCTCTGCTTGATTTGGTTATTTTTATAATTATTTTAGTTTTTTTAAAAAACAACTACGTTCAGTTCTTTAGTTGTGCAAAAATAATATAAGCTAATTGTAAAAAATCAAAGTACAGAAGTATATAAAGAAGAAACTAATAATTCCCCTCTCCTTCCCTTTCCATTTCTCTGTGTAATGCCTACACTTTTCTTAAACAAATACAAATAAATATACTTATATAGCTTTCTCTATATATGGCTTGGATTTTAATGTCCCCCTAAGCCACATGTTGAAGGCTTGCTTCCATAGGCTCAAAGTGACAGGGTCAAGTGGACCATAGCCTGAAACTTCTGAAACCATGAGTCAAAACAAACCTTTCTTCCTTTTAAGGTGATTTTCTTAGGCATTTTGTCAAAACAGCAGAGAGCTAACACAGCCTCCTATTTCTTATACAAATGACATGAAATCAACCAAATTACATTCCAGCTTTCTTTTTCACTTAATCATAGGTATAATCAATACATATGAAATTAATGTTTTTTTCAATAGTTGCATAATTGTCCATCATGGAGCAGATTAAGGAATGCCATAAATTATTTGTTAATCCTTCTGTTGAGAAATCTAATGTCCCTCTCTTTAAATCTTGGCTATTCTTGATGATTTCTCTCACCAATTGAATGAAGCAAAAGTCATGCTGCTTAGAGTTTCTGCTTTGGTCTCTGGGAACCAGGTGCTATGCTGTGAGGAAGGCCAAAGGGTTCTGTGGATAAACTCACTTGGAGAAGCCAGGCACAGAAGATCCAAAGCTCCCAGGAATAGCCCTAGCTAAATATCTAATCACAATCCAGCACCAGCTTACTAGCTATATGAGTGAACTCTCATCTCAGTAAATCCTCCAGCTGCAGGGAGACATCTCAGGTGATGTTGTACACAGCAGAGGTATACTGTTACTGTCAACCCCCACTCAACATTTCACATTCATGAAAAAAAAATAAGTTATGCTTACCGTTTTAATCCTCTAAGCTTGGGGAGATTTGTTATATATTAATAAGTAACCAGAGGATATAAAATTGGAATATTATAATCTCACTCATGACTTACCCATGACACTACATATAAACATTTTAATTGTTTTCAAGGAACCCCTCTCCCCAAATTTCTAATAATCCTGCAACAAATATTTTTGTCCATTTGTCAATCTCTGGGATTTATTATTGCTGCAGGAATCTTTTAACTGCATTTGATGGTTTTATCTCATGCTGCTGGTTTTTCTTTAAATGTATTATAATTTGTGTTTTGTGGTACATGATTTATGGAAAATGCATAATATTTGGAGTGTTTCTAAGCTTTCAGGCTTGCCACAATACTCTGTCAATACTTATTCTGTTTTAAAATTTTTGATGTTTTCTACTAGTGACAGATGTAGACTTTTCTCACAAATGAAGGAGATTTTTAACAAAATCAACTGAATGAGTCATGGCATTCTTTAAAACATAATCTTTTTTTTTTTTTTTTTTTGAGAACCCTCAATTGCCACCTTGCTACATTTTGCAAAAACACTTGCATATTTTAGAAAAACTAGCACAAGCAGCAAACACAACAATCCCTTGAAAATGCTTTCTGATATTGCAAAATATTGGTCCTTTATTGTTTAGGAAATATTTGAAGGAAGAAACACTGCATTGCTTCCTCTCTACTCTCCACTGAGAAAAATCAGTGTTTTTTCAATTTTTTTTTAAACTTTCCCCCCTCATTTTGAAGATGATTTCAAAGCACCAGACTGGCAGAGCTGTGCAGAGGGTCTAATTTCAACAAAATGTGTGTTCTGCTCTCAGATATGACACATCAGAACTGATTTGGGACTTGCTGTGGCATTAGAGCAAGCTCATGCTAGTTTGTCAAGCTCCATATGAACTAATGGTTTGAGTTACTTGTAAACTCATTTGATTATTATTATTCTAGTATTTTAAACATGAGTGTATAAGTACAGACTTTTACTGGTGCTTATATCTCCACTGAAGGATACCATGGGTTAGGACTCCATGTTCATATGGGAAATAAAGGACCCACAGAGTCAGGAGAATTGCTTGCCAGGCTTACAAGGTGATATTTCCCTCAATACATTGATACAATAAAAACTCGTGTTTCTCCATCCCAGCATTTTCATCAGCAAGTGGGGCAAAGAGCCATCTCTCCATGATAGTTCCTCTAATTGAGATTATAGGATCACAAGTAAAAGAATCCCAAATTATTCATCTGAAACACACACATATCAGCAGCTTATTTCTTTTTCTATGATGCTCTATACTGGAATGTAATAGCTATGGCAACCACTAAAGAATCTCAACAGAGAAATATACATAGAACACTATAGATAAATCAAAATGGAATTGTAAAAAATGTTCCAATTACCTTTAGGAAAGCAGAAAGAAAAAAAAAACAGAGAAATGAAAAAATAGGGGGGGGAAGCAAGATAAAAAATTAAAAGACAGACTTAAACCTTAACATATCAGTAATTACATTGAATATAAGTTGTGTTAATATATTAGTTAAAGGGCAGAGATTTACAGAGTAGCAAAAAATGACCCAACTATTAGCCAACTATAAGAAATTTACTTCAAATATGACAATAAAGCTAGGTGGAAAGAAAAGGATGAGAAAACATTACATGCAAAAACATTGATCCAGAGAAAGCTGAAGAGGACACAGAATCATAAAGAACAGACTTTAAATAAAATTGATAACCGGTAGACAGGGACATTTCATAATGCTACAAGGGTCGATCCACCAAGAAGACATAGTAATCCTAAGTGTGTGCACCAAACAATGGAGCTGCAAAAAATGAGAAGGAAAACCTGATAGAAATTGAAGGAGAAATAAGCACAATTATAATGGGAGACTTCAACACTCCTTTCTTAACAGTTGGTAGAACAATACTGTCAGCAAAGATGTAATCCACACTTAGAGATCACCCCACCTAACAACAGCAGAGTACGTTTTCTGCCGACACTGTAACTTGAGCCATTAGATGAACTTCGACAAATGTAGAATAATTAAAATCATACAGAGTTTATTCTAGAAATAATTAACAGAAAGGCCACAGAAAATCTGCAAACACTTGGAAACTGTATAACACACTTTATAAATAATCTGAGGTTCAAAGAGAAAATATCAAGAAAAATATTTAAAAATATACTGAGTCTAATACAAATACATCTCATAAAAACTTGTGAGATGGAAACTTCTACTTCCAGAAAGATGGAGTAGAGGTAGTTTTCCTCCCATGCAAGACAGCTAAAAATTCCCAAATAATATATACAAAGCAAACAAGACAATTCTGAAAACTGAAGGGGAAAGGAAGATAAGTTAGGGATCTTGGTTGCCTAAGATTGACATGCTGGGGAGTTCTTTGGATTTTCATTTTACCTTGTATTTGCCACACTGAGAGCTAGAGAAACCAACAACCTGAGAACATCAATCGGAATCAGACAAAAAGAGCTGTAGCCAGACAACCAGGAAAGGGATGGCCATGCAAGACAGAATCTTTTTAGACAATCACCACCCTACTTCAGCAAAACTCTACAGAAACACCAGCAGCCCCAGCCCTACCTGTGAATAGCAAAGACCGACTTTGAGCTGTGGCTTCCACCCTTGTCAGTTTTAACAAGACATAACTGTTTCCCCCACTCACAGGAGGTGAGGTGGAGGGGCCTTGACAGAGAAGGCCAAGTGGGAGGTCAGAACTATCATCCATGACCAGCGCTAATGAGATTTCATCCACTGGTAGCCAGTGGGGGCTGTGTGGGGATCTGTAATAAGGCACTTGGCCCTTCCCCCTCTCTTTTTACTATAATGGTATCAGTGGAGACATAGCAGAGAACTGGAGCTTCCACCCTTACAGAGCAGTAGTGAGAAACCCATCTCCATTGTGCATCTACAGAGTCCAAACAGAGATCAAGTGGGAATCTCAACTTTTCCCTAACCTAATAGTACTGAGCTGGAGCCTCCTTCCAACTTTCAAGTGTGGCCAGAGGAAGTCAGCCAAAACTAAGACTTAGATAATATTCAGTCTGGTAACATAAACACCTCAACTGTCCAGATTCCGTTGAAAATCACTCATTGTACCACGAACTGAGAAAATTTTAACTCAAATGAATAAAAACAGTCAATAGTATTAGTTTGTTTTACTTTGTGCTGCTATGACAAAATACCAGAGGCTGGGTAATTTGTAAACAACAGAAATTTATTTTCTCACAATTCTGGAATGGAGCAGTTCAAGATCAAGATTCTAATATTTGGTATCTGATGAGGGTGTTTTTGCTTGCCCTTCTGGTTACACTGGAACACAACAGAAGGGGCAAACACTGCAACTTCACATGATGGAAGGCAGAAGGGCAAAAAGGGAAAGGAAGGCCTGATTAGTTCCCTCCAGCCCTTTGATAAAGCACTGATCCAATCCCTCATGAGAGGCCCTACCTCTTACTACTGTTGCATTGGGAATTAAGTTTCAACATGAATTTGGGAGGGCCACACAAAAATTCAAACTATAGAAACACCAATACAAAGATGACACAGATGTTAGAATTTTCTTTTCAACTTGGACACCCCATTCCCTGCATAGGACCCCCTGTGGTGCAGAAGGTCATCTGATTGTCACATTATTTGCTTGTTCTCAGGGATTACACTACTGAACCACCTGTGTCTCAAAGTCTGAAAACAATAGTATTTCATCTACTTTTCCAGCTGGAGGTTAAGTGCAGAATTGTTATTTGGTCAGAGCAAGAGGTGGACCTGTGTGTTGTATCAGCCTCCCAGACATCCCTAGGTAGTGAGAGAAGGAAGAAGTTTGACATATCCTTTACCTATTACTTTCTAAGTTCACCAGTGAAACAGAGTGGATCACTAAAGCTCTCATAAAAAGAATGAATTGGTAAGCCAAATGCTCCTCACATCAGCTGTGATCTGGGGCATCTACTTGCCTGGGATCTATCAGCTAGGGTGTGGCAGAGTAGAAAGCTAGGTACCTTTCCTCAGCACCTGCACCAGGCCAGGACCTTCTCTCTCTCTCTCTCTCTTAGGAAATTGCCTTCTCATTTCACACAGGGAGAAGCTGTGGTTTGCAGGCTGAGGTCTAGCTGCCCCATTTTCTGGCTCAGAGCTTCTGCCACCTGCAGAGTGAATGAGCTGCCCTGGGCAGCTGCCTTCCCCCCAGCACTGTGTGTAGTAGTCCTCCTTAACTGTGGGTTTGGTTTCTGTGATCAATCATGGTCTGAGAATACAATGTATCTTTCAAGACAGAGAGACCACATTCAAAAACTCTTATTATGGTGTATTGATATTACTATTCTATTTTAATATGGTCATTAATATCTTGCTGTACCTGATTTATAAATTAAATTTTTAATACATTGATCATAGGTATGTATGTCTAGAAACAAACGCAGTATACATAGGATTTGGTTACTATCAGTGGTTTCAGGCATCCACTGGATTTAATGCATCTCCTGAGGATAAGGGCGATTACTATATACACTTTGGAGGGGTAGATGGCAAAGGCCAGGCAATAACTTACCAGACAATCCCTTGGAGTCTGATATCTGCAACACCCCAGCTCCTTCATGCTGAGCAATTCTAGAAAGGTTGAGCCCCTCATCAGGATGAAGGGGTGTTATGGTTTGAATGTGAAGTGTCTCCCAAAAGCTTATGTGTGGGACGATGCAAGAAGGTTTAGAGGAGAAATGATTGGGTTTTAAGAGTCTTAACCCAATCAGTGGATTAATTCCCTGATAGGGATTAACTGAGTGATAACTGAAATGGTAGGGTGTGGCTGGAGGAGGTGGGAATTGGGGATGTGGCTTTGTATCTGGCCAGTGGAGACCTCTCTCTCTGCTTCTGATCATCATGTGAGCTGCTTCCTTCTATCACACTCTTCAACCATGATATTCTGCCTCAACTGAGCCCCGAGGAGTAGAGCCAGCTGTCTGTGAATTGAGAACTCTGAAACCGTGAGCTCTCAAATACACTTTTCCCCCTCTACAATTGTTTAGTCACAGAAGCAAAAAATCTGACTAAAACAAGGGGCTACTGGCTGAGATAGAGAGGGCGGGCTTATTAATCCTTCTGGTTTGGGAAAGGAGGAGAAGCTGGGAGCCTCATCTTCTGTTCTGGGAGATTTGAGAAGGCCATGCAGACTGAAGCTATTCCTACAAGTAGTGTGTATCTTGGGCCTGCAGAGAGGAAAGTATTTAAGGTGGGTTGATTGCCAGCATTCCTGAAATGTCTTTTGAATTCTATGTCTTACCATGAGGACTCTTGCTTCCAGGAATCTAGTATTCTTGCTCCCTACCTGTGCCACCAAAGTTACCCAACTAGGGTCCCCAAGCCCACTGGAGGCTCTGATGGAACTGCTAGATCCATCAGATGAGCATGGGGAAGAAGGGGCCCAGGGTGACCCAGAGCTCTGCAATCTAGGGGTGCCCCTGTACCTAAAGCTAGGAGGGGAGAGCTGTAGCTAACATTGTTGCTTATAGGCAGCTGCTGGGGAGTTGCTGAAGGAGGGATGTATTTAACAGTCTCACTCATTGGTTCAGGCAGTAGTAAACAACTACCAACCATTAGTTCACTCTTACAAAGTTTCCGAGGAACAAGTTCACCTGGGCCTGAAGAGCAAATCATCATCATGACCTACATACAGATCTGCACGTTATTGATTTTTCTATCAGGGCAAGCAAAGAATTCTACACAAATCATTCAGAGATGCTTAAGGCATTACCACACTTGCCGGATTCTGGAGCTGTGATTTTCCTTTGGGCTAAATTTTTGGATCTTAAACAAGCTGGGGAAGATGGTCAGTCAGAGATACCTTACTCTGTAGCGTCACCTAATGGCCAAAAGTTTCAACTGCAAGTCAGAAAGCCCAGCAGAGGAAAGAGATGGGGAGGGAGGGATTTTGAAGGGTAGGTGAAGAAGAGCGTTCCTAGGAAAATTTGTTTCCTACTTTCTGAACTTTAAGAGATAAGCGTGTGTGCCTAATGTCAATTCAATTATATGGTCTATCTCTGATTCTTCCCAGACTTTGCTGATAGAAATGTAAAATAGAATAGCTCTATGGAGATAACTGGCAATGTCTAGCAAAATCCCATGTGCCTTTGCCCTTTAACCCAGTAATCAGGAAACCATGCAAAAGATTCTCTGGCAAAAAAAAAAAATGACATAAGGTATATTTGGGCTACACTTCATATTTTCTATAGTAATAAGACTCAGTATGACTCAAATGTCCATTAACAGGGACCTGACTAAATATACCCTCCTACATCCACACCAAGAATGACAACCACTGTGGCCTAGGATATGCAGCATTAAACAATGACCTGTAAGCCACAGTGACTAAGCCACAGATTTGTTACATCTTCATGGACCCTGTCTTCACTATCTGCAGCATGGCTACCCATTGGGAACAAGCGACAAAAAGCATGGTTAAGGATTCTCCTCCTCACATTTCATTGCTCAAAGCCAACTTTATGTGCTGACGTTTTTCTGGCACCTATGTCAGGCATGTATGTGTTCCTGCTGAGTGCCTAGCACGTGTGACTGCTGTTGTTTGCCCGACTGTGTGCCTCTGGCTTTGTGTACTCAGACTGTGTATTTAGTGTTATATGTTGATTTTGTGTACCAGGCTCTGTGTGTCTGCCTTTGTTTTCCCAGCGTTGCATGTCCAACATTTGTGTTCAGTGTGTGTTCCTGTGTGCTCCTGCCCTATGCCTAGCATGTGTGCCTGGCATCATGTGCCCAGGACAGTGCCTGGATTTGCATACCCAGAATGGTGTGCCTGACCTTGTAACCCTGGGCCTGTGTCCTGTATTGTCTGCCAGCCTGAGTGCAGGAATTGTCGCTGACACTGTGTCCCTATTCCTTTGTGCCTGTTGTATATGCCCAATATCATGTGCCCAGTGTTGCTTACCTGGCTTTGTATGCCCAAGGTGCATGCCTGGTGTGTGAATGTAGCATTGTTTGCCTGAGGTTTTGTGCATGGTGTTGTGTTCTAGGAAGCATGTCTATTATTGTGCTGCTGTTGCATGCGTGATGCTGTTTACCTGACACTGTGCTTTCACAGCATGTACCTGAGTTCTGTGTGCCCTGAATTATGTGCCTGGCACCAAGTACCAATATTTTGTGCACAAAAGTGCATGCTTACAATTGTGCTTTTTACATCCACATTTTTAGCATTGCGCTTTGATGTGTGTATCCTGCATGTGTTACAAGCATTTGTTTTTCACCCTGTGTCTTGGTGTATGTGCCCAGCATTATGTACCATGCATTGTGATCCAAGAGTGTGTGCCTGGGGTTGTGTGCCCAGTGTTGTGGCCGTGGCATGGGTACTAAGCATAGATGACAGGGATGTGTGCCATATGAGGTATCAACAATGTTGTGTGCCCTGTGCTGTGTGCAATGTGTTGTTCATCTTGTATTGTATGCACTGTATTGTTGCCATGTGAGGTTTGCCTGTGCCTATGTACCTGGCATGACTGCCCCTTTTTGGAAAGGATACACTGTGCGAGGGCCATCCTGTCTTTGCATCCGCTCAAGGCAGGCCTCAAGATCACATCTGATCTCTGTCCCTCCCTCTACCTCCCACTCCCTGGAGTGAGCTCACGTTCCTGGGAACAGGTGCCTGATTGCAGGCCCTGGTGTGTTTAGCCTATTCATGCAATCAGCCTCCCAGCTGACAGGTACTCCAGTTATTTTGGGAGTCCTCAAAGGACAAGGCCCTTAATGGTTCCCTCTTTATCCCCACTCTTGGGGACAATCCCCTGAGTATATAGATCCCCTGGCCTTGTCTCCAGAGCCTTCAATGCTGGGGATGTACAGGCCTTGTGCACAGAAGATTTCTCCCAATCTAATGTTGTCTCCCAATCTAATGTTGTCCCCAAGGCAGTTGTCCCTCACAGCTCACACATTTCCCCATGAAATCATCCCTTCTTTTGGCCTACGGCCCTTTATTCTGTAATCACAGAGGGAATCCTGCAGGCTCCTTGGAGAGTGAACCCCTGCTCCTACTCAGTTCTCTCCCTCATCTCACCTCAGGTTCCTATCCCTGGCTGGCTGCACCTTGCCTTAGACAGGGTTCAGATGGGCTCAGGATCCCAAGAGAGTGCCTGTCCTGATGAAAGTTCTGTCATTTGCAGAAAAATGGATGGAACTGGAGGGCATTAGACTAACTGAAATAAGCCAGACACAGAAAGACAAATACCTTGTGTTCTCTCTCAGATGTGGAAGTTAAGAGTTAATCACAAAGTAGAAGAGGTAGAATAGTGACTAGGAGTGGCTGGGAAGGGTGGGGGAACAAGGGGAATAGAAAGGTTGGCTCACAGGTACCAGAACACAGACAGGAGGAATACGTTCTAGTGTTTTACACACAGTAGGGAGACTGTAGTTCACAGTAATATTATATGCTTTATGAAGAGCTACAAGAAAGGAGTTTGAAGACTCCAAACATAAGGAAATGATCTTGTCAGGGAGATGCTAATTACCCTGATTTAATCAGAGCTCATTGTATATATGAATTGAAATATTAGAATATGTGTCATAAATATGTGTAACTGTCATTTGTTCGTTGAGAAGAAAAAAATACAGAAAAAAGAGAAAGAAACGTACACATTCACACAGACCTTGTGTGTGGGCTATGTCTGTTATGCACTCAGCTGAGACATACTGGGAGAGAGGTCTTCTACCTCCTGATGGGCTTGGGTGCTGAGGCTCCCCCTCATTCTCCAGTATCAGCATTGCACTGTTCAGTCTCACGGCTCTAAGCACAATGATTCCTGATGTGGACACCAGGGGGCAGAGCTGCCCTCTGTCTTTCACCAGTCATAGCTCAATTCTACCTGAAGGACAATGAGAGTGGCCTCAGACCCCTTGAGTAAGGATCTGCGGATGTAAATAATCCTAACCTCTATGCAAACAAAGCAATGGGTTTCCTTAAAAGCAAGGACATTTTTTTAAATGTAAATAATGGAAAAGTAGAAACTCAATGGTGTAAAAACCACGTAAAAACCCTGTTTCCTCGTGTTTTCAGAATATCAAGAGAGTAAAACTTGGGCACCGAGGTACTTTCATTTTTGATCTTTTAAAATATATTCTTATTGTGTTTCTCTGCAGACAATCTGAGGCCTCTTGGCTTCATAACTCGATTTATTCCTCTTGTTACATGGGACAGGGGTAGCAAGGTGCCCAGCCAACTGTGTTCTCTAGAACTCTCTGAATGGAAGGAGATAAGTCTGCATTTTCCAGAACGGTTCTGGTTTGAGTGCAATCTTGACATAAATTCTATCATGTAGGACTTCTGTAATAGCCTTCACTACCTTGTTCTCTGCAGACTGTTATCCTTACTGGCTGTGCTATGCCCTATCCTGAAAACTGTCTGCATTTCAATGACTTCTTTGAATAAGGAGTTAGGTGGATGTTATCCTTCCTTCTAGTGCTTCTATGTACATATTTTCTTCTTATTTTGAATGATTTAGAGCCCCAGGACAATGATGACACAGGTACCCAGTGCATATCTTAATGTTTTGACCAACGCAAGGTTGAGATGCATGCTCTGTTGTCTCTGGAAGTTTCTGCTCTCCACAGGGAAATTCCCCTGACTGAGGGCCCAGGTAAGAAGAATCAGCAGTTGCTTAGGTGGCCCTTGAATTTGAGGTAGCTGTGAATTTTCCTCTCTAAAGGTTAAGAACAGAGGATCACATCCCTGGTCTGTACTAGCTTGGACAAGCTTATAAAATCAAAAGTAGTTTTTCTCTGGGGAACTCAGAACTTCCACTCTGCATTTTATGATTTTGCTGAACTTTGCAACAAAGTTTGCAGCAGTTACTGTAACTGAAGGGGCATAGGGCCTTATACCCTGGCTCCCAGGAATGAACTTCCTGTGCCCTAAGAGTGGCTGAAGAATTTAATATAAAAACACTGGGTGTAAAAGAAATTGGAGTGATAAAAGAACACCAAGAACTGTGTGTTTAAATGTGTAGATTATTGTGAGAAAGTAAAAATAAGACCAGTGATAAAGACTAGTTAGAATAAAATGTTTGACAATGAGGGCAATGACAAGAGCACAGTAACCAGAATTCCTGTTTCTGCTACTAAGGAGCACAGAGTCGGCACTTAGGAGGACAAGTACTTTTGGTGTATGCTCAGTACCGAGAATCTTCACCTGTAGGAGCAGGGTCTTTCAGTATATGATGTACTGAGAGTCTGCACCTGTGAGATGCTGGCCCGTTCATTATTTTATCTGTGCTGAGCATGTGCATCTGTGAACTCATGGGCCTTCAGTTCTTATTTTTTTTTTTAATTAAGGTTTCACACTTATGAGATGCGGGTCTCTCTGTGTGATATTATTGGTGGTCTGCACCTGTGAAGATGAAGGCCTTTAGTAGAAGATGTTACTGAAATTGTCCAAGTGTGTGGTAGAATGGGTTTTTGAATAGATCATTATCAATTTGTGCACAAGATTGATATTCTTGCTTTCCCACTCTTACGTACCAGCCAGGGACATCTTTTAAAGTTTACTTGACTATTGTGTAAACTAGGTAGTTAATAATTTAGTAAACTCCTTGTGATGAGAAGGAGCTCAATTATAACTTTTTGTCTAGGTACACACTAATTCTGTTCTGCAATATCTGGTTTTGGGTTTCTTTGTGCTATTGTTCTGCAGACAACATTCAACCCTCTCTGGGCTGCCAAATAGTCTATTTTGGGGCAGAAGACAGATCATTCAAAGGACCATGAGTGTGAAGAAGGATTTTGTGCTTCTCCTGGGATGCTCATAGAGGGAATGAGGTTGTTTTGAATCTTGGAGTGGTTGAGGAACTTGAGGATGGAGAGGGACAATTGTACCTCCTCAGTAATAGTAAAAACATATGACAGTGTACAGAACTGGAAACAGCCTGGCATATTCAGGGACTGACTGACCTGAATTTTCATTTCATTATGATAATCCTGATGATTTTGGACAATGAGTGTGGTGAGGGACTAGAAAATATAAAATAGAGCTAGATCCTGGACAACTTGGTAGAGTTCAAATCATGGAAAATTTTAAGCACTTGGACAACATGACTTATTTTGTTGTTCTTATGCAAACCAGTATATTTAACAGGGGAAAGAGCTTACGGATAACTGCCAAATAAATTAAGATCTTGTGTACTGGTGGGTGCAATGTGTGCAATGGAATGCCCATGTCACTAGTCCTTGTTGAAGACTGTGCAGGTGTACAGCGGGGGTTGAGAGTAGAATACTAGGTGGTCCTTTATTGATCTGAGAGAGGGAGTGAGAGGAAGAGGCTTCCAGGACTCTTGGAATTCAGGGACTGGGGACAGTGTAGAACCAGCAGTGTCAGGCTGGCTTTTCCATTCCTTGATCTTGGAATCACACATCTGGTCACATGACTTCTTAACTAAGACATATTTTACACATGGGTGAGGGGCAAAAGGATCTTTCTCCAATTAAATAACAATAATAATAGAAATACTTTTTTGAATTATCACTTAGCTTTATTTTTCATCAGCGTTTCTGTGTCAAAACATGGGACAAACTTTGATTCACTTTGATTCCATATAGCACTAGGAATTTTAGCCAGAATTAGTCAAGGAAAAGAAATAGAGGGCATAAAAATAGAAGAGGGAGTCAAGTTATTCCTGCTTACAGATATGATTATATACATAGAATATCCTAAAGACTCTACCGAAAGAATATTACAACGGTTAAATTCAGTAAGTATCGGGATACAAAATCAGTACACAAAAATCAGTTGCTTTTCTATATACCAATAAAGAATTTGCTGAAAAAGATATATATATATATATATATATATATATATATATATATATATATATATATATATAAAATCATATATAAACCTAACTAAGATATAAAAGGCCTCTACAATGTAATGAAACACTGAAGAAAGAAAGTGAAGACAATAAAAGGTGGAATGATTTCCCATGTACATGGATTGGGAAGATTAATATTCTTAACAATGGCCACACTACTCAAAGCAATGTACAAATTCAATGAAATATTCATCAAAATACCAATGAACTAGGAAAAAAAATCTTAAAATTCATATGGAAAGCTGAAAGATCCCAATAGCCAAAGCAATCCTGAGTAAAAAGAGCATAGCTGGAGGAATAATGATACCTAATTTTAGCTGGGCAGGGTGGCGCAGGCCTGTTTTTTTAACAGCATATCTCAACCTCTATTATTAGGATGATTCTTTCAGCCTAAGATCCATAGCCTTATTAACATGGAAATATTGGGTATGTGCTGAGTGCCACGTTAAGTCACTTATACAATTTCACAGTATGACATTAAATGGACGTAAATGGCAAACATTTACCAAGGTCAGGGCATATTATGCAGGAAAGATCAAGAGGTGGTAGTGGATTTTAACAAAGTACAAGCCAGTGAGGGGAAATATATTTGAATGATTAGAGGAATATTGTTTGCTAGGACCCTTCCAAACTGCCATGTGGGTTATGATCTAGATGGAAATAGAGATGATCCACACTCAAGCCTCACCTCATGGACCCTGCAAAAGTTCAGGAGACCCTGGTCCTCTAAGGGATTGGATGTCCAAGGATTTCTCTAGGCCTCTTACCTGGTGTTCCTACTGCTCACCTCTGAAAAACTGGACACCCAGAGAGACCATGACATTGTTTCATAATTAGGGAAATAATGCTGACAAAATTTCAAATATGAACCCATGCAGGGGATCTTAGCTGGCTGTGGCTTTTAGCAATCTGCAGAACAGCACAGGCAGAGTCATTAGGAAATTACAGGCTGAAGATTAGCTGAGAAAAGGCAGGAAATTGAATGAAGTCAGTGTAAGGGCATGGTGAGGCATTTTTCAAGCTGTCTGTTCAGATAGGTCTCGGAAGAGTGGCCAATAAGCATGTCAGAGATGAATTTGGGTCCTGTGCACATCTGAGGCAAACAGCCCCTGGAAAGAAGAGAACTGTCTAGATATGCTTCCTTCCTGGAGACCTTGCCTCTCTAGTGTGTTTGGGGCTGGCTCAGAATGTAGGGGCAAGGATCCAGCAAATTTACAGTGGGCAGAAAATATTAGCAAGACTTCACTTTGGAGATTTCAGACCCAGATGTGCACATCAGCCAAAATGCCACCAAAGAGATGCTCATGGAGGGTGATGCCACCAACCCAGTGCCCTGGACAGAAAAACAGGCCATCAGGTTTGCCCTGCCTGATGCCAGAGTCTCCAACAGAATACAGCACTGCACCTGGCAGTGTGTGACGCTTGCCAGAGCGCACATGCACAGCCTTCGCTGTCCAGGGAACTAGAGCTCCTTCTGTCAGCAGAGGAATTCTCTGGCAGTAGAGCAATTGAAATGAAAAGGTTTTAGGAGAGCATGGGATTAGAGTAAAAATGAGGCAGATGACTTTGAGGATGTGTTTCCCAGATCCCTTCTTCATAAATACCTCTGTCCAATAGTAGAGGCGCCCACTCCAGGGCCATGGACATTCTTGACTGCAATTTACTGTTCTGTATACTTCATGTTTTTTCCTCTGTGCTCAGGCTTCTTCCCTTTTACTGGAACCATTTCTCTTTTAAGATATGTCAAAGCTACAGCATGATGCTGTCAGTGTGAGTCTAAACCTCTGTGACAGTTCTGAAGTCCTGCCTTTGGTTAGGGATGCAAAGTACTTCCAGCCCCAAAATGTGTTCTCCTTTTTACACTCTGCCAACTTGAGGAAGGGTCAAGAGTGCCTGAGCAGATCCCTGGAAGTCATGTGGCTTGGCCCTGTCAATCATTCTGGAAAACAACTCCTCTCTAGGGGAGGTGTCTAAAGAGAAAGACCAGCTTGAGACACCTTGTGATAAAACTAAGCTAAAGAACTCTGCAAAGCTGCTTGGAAAAGGGCTTTGTGTGTACGTGTGTGCACACATGTGGATACTTGTGTTATGCACTTGTTTCAATCTGGCTGAAAGGAAGAATGGAAACTTGAGATAAGTGGTCCTTTGTTTTTCTGATTATCTGCTAATAGTGTGTTGGTTAGAATTCTAAGAGAAACAGAACCTATGGAATATACAAACAAGAGGTTTATTATAAGAACTGCCTCATATAGTCAGAGAGGCCAAAAAGTCCTGCTTGGCATTTGCTATCTGCAAGCCAGAGCACCAAAACTGAGATGTAAGGGCTGGAGTTATGGCTCAGTGGTAGAGCACTTGCCTGGTACCTGTAAGGCACCATATAAAAATAAGAAAAATTTAAAAACAAAGGCATTGTGTGCATATATAACTAAAAAAAAAAAAAAGGTCAATGGTATCACTAGGTCAGAGGTCAGAGTCTAAAGGCCTAAACCAGAAGCACCCATGTTCAAGGGCAGGGAAAGTCAGAAGTCAGATGTCTGTCTCAGATTCAACGGAGAGAGCAACTATTCCCTTTCATCATTTTGTTCTTTCAGGCCCTTGAGGATTAGCTGAGGCCCACCCATGTTAGGGAGGGCCATCTTCTTTATTTAGTTCACCAATTCAAATGCAAATCTTCTGGAAATACCTTTTTGGAGTTATACCCATAAATAATGGTTTGTCAGTTATCTGGGCATTTGTTAGCCCAAATTGACATATAAAATTATCGAGGAAGTAAAGGGAGATATTAGGATCAGAAGGTTATAGAGGAGCAGAGGAGGTGTCCTCAAGCTCACATCCCTGACTTTACCCAGAAGGCCAGATGAACCTCCGAGCTGAGTTGTAAGGTAAAAGGAGCTTAGAGGAGTTAGGACTCAGACTGCAGCCTCCTGAAGGCTGCATCAAGCTACTGCCCTGAATCTTGGGGATGCAGATTCCAATTAGGCCTCAGCAGCTTTGCTGAGGTTGCGTTTCCTCTCCTGCTCTTTGCCTAGATGAATTCTGCACGGGCTGCTGAGCAGTGTGATTGGGGTTGCAGTGATATGCACATTTTTTTTTCCAGCCTTCCAATGTGAGCTGCACTGACTCCAATTCTGTTAGGGAAGCTGAAGATAACTTGAACTTCTACTGAATTGACTCCTTTTCAGAAGTAAAGAACATTTAAGTAGATTACAATTTGATATTCTTGGCTATTTGCTATTGGATGGTGGAGGGATTGGAAGTAGTGAATAGTTGAGTTGCTTCATAGCATGGAAAATGGCTTGTTTCTGGCTCATCAGAAGTTCCATGGCTTTTGTAATATGATTAAGCAAGGCATAAATGAAGCATTGGCACATATTCAATTCAACAACACCCCTTTGCAAATGTATTATACACCAGGAACTGAGCTGTGTTCTCAGGATATTAAGCTGAAGGAAGCTGGCTACAGGATGCTAGCAATCCCTGAGCATCCCTGCAATAAAAGGAGGCATTTGGCATTGTGAGAACATAGAATAGGCAGCCATCGATGCTTCCAGAGGGTGGATAGATTTGAGGAACACTGTTGGGGGTAGGCAGCCTTTGACCTAAGCTTGAAAAAAAACCAGGTAGAGCATGAAACAGAGGAGGCAGATGACCATGAACTCTGTGGCTTATTTGTGAAGTGGTTAGACATGAGGGGGGCCTCTATGTATGCAACTTTAAAGACAGACAAAGGGTAGAAAGAAAAAGAAAGAATATAGCTAGTTTTAGAATGGTAATCATACCAGTGACTGAAGGAGGGAGGTTGAACGGCTATCATGGGTAGGAGTCTTGGGAACCTGGTGGAGACAGTACCTGATTGCCTGAGCCTGCCCTACAGAGGGAGAGGAGGGACAGGTGTGATGACTCTGCAGGAGAATTGACAGGACAAGGGGGCTGTGAGGGAAAGGAGGAGGTGGGCCAGGCCTCCAGTTTGGACACTAAGAGAGGATGACCCCTCTCACTGAAATAGAAGACACAGACAAAAGGTTTGGAGATGAAAAGGTTGTTTCATTTATCTAAAGAAAAAATGTATTTTAGAATAATTAAGCTAGGCATGGTGTTGCACACCTGTAATCCTGTGACTCGGAAGGCTGAGGCAGGAGAATCAAAAGTTCAAGATCAGCCTGGGCAACTTAGCAAGACCCTGTCTCAAAATAAAACATAAAATTAAAGGGCTGGATGTACAGCTCAGTGAAAAAGCATCCCTGGGTTCAATTTCTAGTACCACACAAAAATTTAATATTGCTGCAGTACAATGGTTGAAACTAAGAAATGAACACTGATACAATTTTATTATCTAAAATACAGATACTATTTAGATTATACAAGCTAAGGTGCTCAATTTTTAGTTTTCTGAGGTGAGGTGCTAACATATGTACTTGGAGGCTCAGGTTCTTAGCATGCATAGTGAGACCTTTATCTTTTCATCAATGTTTGGCATTTTTGTTTGGTTTGTCTCTTTGGATGATATATTATTTATTTTTCAATCCACTTGATATCATTTCATTTTACAGTTTGCCCTTCATATCTGCATATTCCTCATCTGCAGATTCAGTTAGTCACAGATCAAAAATATTTTTAAAAATTGTGTCTATACTGAACATATATAGACTTTCTTCTTATCATGATTCCCTATGCAATATAGAATAACAACTATTTACACAGTATTTACATTGTATTAGGTACAATGTGTAATCTAGGAATGATTTCAGGTATATAAGAGAACATGTGTAAGCTCGATAAAATGCCATGCCATTTGATATAAGGGAATTGAGCATCTGCAGATTTGGGTACCTACAGTGGGGGAGTGTCCTGGAATAAATCCCCTCAACATAGATACCAAAGGAATGACTATGTATAATCGCCCTCTCTCCACAGTTTGAGCATTTAAAAAGAAATCTGAGTTAAATCTGCTTACCCACATTGTGAAAGTGTTTTCCCTAAAGCCAGCTTTCTCATGTTTACTGAGCGCTTCCTATGTACTGGTGTGGCATTGTCTTCCTGGTCATCACATCAATCCTGCAGGCAAAGGCACCCCAGCTCAGTGGGGTCCAGGGAGCTGAGAAGTTCAGCTAGCCACCAGTGCCGGAGCAACCACATGCAAATCCCACGTGCTCCTGTCAACTGTGTGCACAAGCATTTTGATACATTGCTGCTTTGTCCTCCTGTTTCTTGTGTGTTGTCTACTTTTATTCTTATCTGAGCCTGTATTGTATTCTCTTTCCCTTGTGATTTTGAAGGTAATATTCTCTTTATGCTTCCAGAAGTTCTTTAACTTGATGGAAATCCCCTTCAGGTTCTTATAAAATACCTCCACACTGTCTCAACTACTGTGGATTCCTGTGGTCCTCACTGGACTGGACTCAGCCTCGTAGTAGCTTTGGGAAAAATGTACCAACAACATGTCCTTTCCCCAAAACCTGTGCCTTCTATGATGCTAGAGTTGCACTTAGCTCTTGCTGTCTCCCCTTTCCTGTCGCACTCTACATATGAGTTTGTCTTCAGAGTTGGGCCTGGGCTGTTTCCTCATTCCTCTTTCCCTCTCTTTCTCTGAACCTTTCCTAAGTGTGTTCTTTAACCCTAGAGATTGTAAGTTCCATCTCCAATCTACAGTTCCAGTTGACATCTCCCTTCTGAGAGATGCACTGACCATTGGAAAACTTGGTTTGGACACACTGAATAAGGACAAAGTCTTTCTAAATGTCCTCCTCCACCACCCATGCATCCTCCATTCAGAAGGCAGAGTGGGTGTTTTCTGTTGTCAAATTGTGTCCCTTATTGGCTTAAGGGAACAGGCATTTGATCCATTGATGGATGGGAGTCCAAAATGTTAGAGAACATGATGCAGGACAATGGAAATTTCTATAAAAATGACAAATGAATGTACCTTTTGATTCAGCAATGCCTTTAAGAATTTATCTTTTGCACATATCTGCATACAGTGATACACACACATACATTCTCAGCAGCACTGAAATAGCAAAATATTACAGACAATTCAAAACTCCAAGAGAAGAGCAGAAAAAATAAACTATGGTATATCCACATAATAGAATACTTTGAAGCAATTAAAAAAAGAAAGGAAATTAAATTGAGGAAGCTTTCCATATAATGATAAGAAAATGTCTCGAGAATATACTGTGACATGGAAAAGTAAGTTGAAAATAGCATTTTACTATATGCTGTCTTTTTTTATAGGAAAGGGGGAGAAATAAGAATTTCCTTGAGGATGACAATATATAACAACAGGGGAGAAGGAAGTCTGCTCATTGTATAATATTATGCATTTTGGTTTGATGTTGGAAACTTGTGGAGCATATTATTGATGTGTATGTAAGTGATGCATTTTCTGAGACTTTGTGAGGCTACCTTCCTTCACGACCCACAGCTTGTTTGAACATTCTCTGTTCAGACAGACTTGTCCTCCTCCTGAGACTCTGTGGATGCCCCTGGTGTCCTCTGTCATCACCGAGCACAGAGATAAACGAAGCCTGTGGTCAGCCTAATTTCTTTACTGAGTAGCAAACCAGATTTTCTACCTGGATCCTCACTTTTATTTTTGTTTGTTTGTTTCTTGTTAAAATTTTAAAAATATTGCTTGTGTTTATTTTATTTAGCAGAGAGGAAACCTATTGGAAGTGTAGGCACAAAAAAATTGGAAGAGGGGGTTATTATTTTTATTTATACAGGAAATCCACATTATTAAGCTTCATTTTGAAAGAGTTAATTACAGAATTTAATTTTTACAGGATTTGAGCAAAGTGTTAGAAATTAAATTATTTTGTTTCAACTCAGCCTAGAACCAAAGCAAAGTATTTGTCCTATCAAAGAAGGATTTGAACAATATTCTCCATGTCTTCTTCCCCTTTCTCAGCATCATCCAATTTTTTCATTTATCTGTATTTTCTCACACACCCCCTCCATCCCTCTTTTCTTTACATGAACCAACATTTCTTTCCCCTGAATGTCCCCCTTGGGTTCTTCTGTTGCTCTTTTTCATGCACAAATTGTTATCACTTCTGTCAGTCTGTCCCAATTCTGTCTATCACTACCTTTGACTTCCCTACCTTGTCTTCAGATTCTTCAACCTTCACTTGGTTCTTGTAATTTTTTGCTTCCATATTTCTTCATATTTTTCCCTACCATTTCTTAAGCTCTTTCTATATCCAGGACTTTTTCCTTATCACTTAGCTCTATCCTAGGGTATTACTTTCAATACTTTTTCTGCAGGGTGGGAGGGTCAGTGGGCAGGTACTGGGGATTTAACCCAGGGGCACTTAAACCACTGAGTCACATCCCAGGCCCTTTTTAATTTTTATTTAGAGACAGAGTCTCACTAAGTTTCTTAGGGCCTTGCTAAATTGCTAAGGCTGACTTTGAATTTGTGATCCTCCTGCCTCAGCCTCCCCAGTTATGGGATTACCATCATGTGCTACCAAGCCTGGCACTTTACCTTCTATGCTAAAGGACACATACATGCCCCATGAGAATCAGTGGTAGAAATTTCACAAAGCAAGCAAGCTACAAAAATGGGGCTGAGCCATGGAAACATCCTGACCAACAGAGCCCTCTACACCATGCAAGTGAAGGCATACATTCATACATTCAACTTCACAGTGACATCCTGCCAGGAAAACCAACAGCATTTTATATACACTCTGGAGAGTAATCCTTTATCAGATATATGATTTGTTGTTGGAAGACAACAAAAAATTAAGTAATATGAACTTTGTCAAAATTTTAGACTTTTGTGTACCAGAAAACACAATTATCATCAGTAGAATAAGATGTATAACTCACAGAATGGAAGAATGTTTACAAATCATAATCTAATGGAGGATCACTATCCAGAATGAATAAAGAACTACAACAACCAAACAACGGGAAACAATGCCTGCCCATTTTTAAATTGGATTTTTGTTTTTACTGTTGAGTTTTTGAGACACTTTATATATTCTAATTTCCATTTTTTTTTGTTAGCTATGAGCTTAGGAAACACTTTCTCCACAGTCTGTAGCTTATAAATTCATCCTCTTCACAGAATCTTTTGATGAGCTTCAAATTGTCTCTTTTGGGCATTGAGTCTAAGAGAATTTGCCTCCCCTGGATTCTGAAGACATTTTCCATTTTTTTAAAAAAAAATTTATAGCTTGTTTCATGCTTAAAGCTCTGAAGCATTTTGAGTTAACTTTTATATAAGTTATAAGGCATACTTTGAAGTTCATTTTTCTTTCCTGATGGATGTCCAATTAATTCAATACCATTTTAAAAAGGTTATCTTTCCTCCATTTAGTTGCCTTTACACTGTTGTAATATCAGTTGCACATCTTAGTATGGGTCTATGTCTGGTTTCTCTATTCTGGTCCATTGATCCATGTCTCTCTCCAATACCACAATGTCTTGATTATTGTAGCTATATACTAAATATTAGTATTAAGTACATTGTTTCCTCCCACTGTATTTTTTAAAGATGTTTTAGCTATTCTAGGGTCTGTAGCTTCCCATAAAAATTTTAGAATAAGATTATCTATGTCTACAAAAGTCCTTGCTGGGATTTTAATAGGATTTTTTTTAATGAATAAGTCAATGTTGAGAGGATTGACATTTTTGTTTTCCAATACATGAATATGATGCATCTGTCTATTTATTTAGTCTTTTATGATTCCTTCATCACCATTTTGCATTTTTCAGCATATAGATCTCATCCAGGCTTTAACTGTATGTCATTTTGTTTAGGGTGATTGCAAATGTTATTGTAGTTTATGCATATTCATTGTTAGTATATAGAAATGTGATTGATATTTGTGTGTTGAACTTCTGAACTGGGACCTTGCTGAACTTTCTAGTTCTAGTTCTTTTAAATTTTTGTGTTTTGGCCCAAGATATGGTCTATCTTGTTGAAATCTCCATCTATGTTCAGAAAAATGTGTGTAATCTTCTGTCTTCTGATGAGCGGTTCTGCCAATTACATCCTGTTGGTTAGTTGTGCTATTCAGATGCTCTATATTCTTGCTGATTATCTGTCTGGTAGTTATATCAGGTGTTGGGGGTTGTGCTGAAATCTCCAACTGGAACTAGATTTTTTTTTTCCTGTCAGCTCTATTGGTACATTGAGACTGTGTTGCTTGGTGTATTTAGGGTCATTAGGTCTTCCTGGTGCATGTTCTTATGTCTCATGGGACATCCTTCTCTGTTTCTGGGACTGATAAAAACATTTTTAAAAGTTTGTATGTCAATGCCCTTGAAATGATAAATGAATAACTATGACATTTCCACATAATGGAATACTGTTCAACAACAGAAACAATTCATGCATTCAGTGAGTAGTGTGATTCTTTTCTTTAAAAAAAAAAAAAAAACAATTTAAATTTTTACACAAATGGAGCACAATTTTTGATTTCTCTGGTTGTATGTAGAGTCACACCATTCATGCAATCATATTTAATTGTTCTAAACTGATTTAGAGTAAGTAAGTTAAAATTCCAGAGTTGTGCCTGGATACAGTAAAGCTAAAGACACAAAGGATCATAAACAAATATTATGCTCTTGTTGGCATATTTGTTTCTCAGAGGGGATGGATTTAGAATCTGAAGTTACTTTATTTGTACACAAGTGTTGAACAAATAAGTAAATATGTTGTAGAGAATGGTAGCCAATTTCTTTCAGTTAGAAATAAGGAAACGGGGAAGTCCAAAATGAACCTGTGATGTTGCTTTGAGTTGGAGGATCAATATAGACTCGTGAGTTTGTGGTATGTGTGTGTCTGTCTGTCCATCCGTCTGTCTCAAACCTCTCTAGTGATCTCAACCAAGTTCTATGGTAGGGAAATACATGACTATCCTAGAATATCCTGTGATGACAAGTAAGGAATAGCTAAGATAAAACAAGTCAAGAAACACAATAAAAGCAGAAAAGGATGGGGTTACGTTGAATGAGCACAGTAATAAAGCTGAACTAGTTCTCAAGGTCCAAAGAATAATTACCAAAGAATTCTTAGTGAATAACTTGAGCTAAAAAATAGTAATGGTAGTATTGAAATATAATCTGAAGAATAAGATAAACACTCAGGAGTCCACATGACACAAAGGCATAACTGAAAACATAAATAAATAAAAGCAATAACTCCTCTTTACATAAGAATCCCAATTAGTAAATACAGAAGGAATATGGGATATATTACAAAATCATCATTAAAATGAATATATAAAAACTTAAGTAAACTTAAAACAATTTATCATTATACAGATAAAATTTTTACAAGAAAGATCCATTGGTGAATGCTGAATAGTGGGTAAATTTCTAATAGAAAATGTATACTTTCCTAAGTATCTGTCCCCAAGTACTTAATAATTATGATGAAAAATATAGCATTTTATAGTGAAGGGCTCAAGTAGATGCTATCTAAACCATGTGATCAAAGTTAGCTGCATCAGCAATAAATAATCAATATCACTTGCCCACTTCCTGTGTGTCAAGGGCACATGCCACATTCTGGCTGGGCACAAAATCATGAGCCACTCAAGCAGGAACAAACTTTATTTCCAAAACTCCCGAAAAATGCCACGCATGCGGCCTTCCCCGGGACACACTCCTCCAACAGGAAATCCCTCCTCCGGAATTCCCTCCTACCGCACTTCCCCAACCAATGGGAACTCTCCTGGAGTCCCGGGAGAGCTCCAAAGTAGCAGGCCTAGGCAGACAGCAGGGGTCTAATCTCCAATTGAATGCACATCTTAACATAATCATTATCATCTCAATGGCTTGCTGGGGTCACCTTTCAACCAAAAATGCCATGTGTCATTCCTAATTGGCTATGGCTCTCAGCAGGCATGTCACTTTGTTTCCTCCCCAATAATTAATACACTCAATCTAATCATGGGAAAACATCAGAAAACAAAAAAATTGAGGTACTTTATATAAAATACTGGTTCAGACTTTTCAAAATGGTCAGAAGTCTGAAAGGCAAGGAAAAACAGAAATTATCACAATTTGGGGAAACTCAGGAGACATGAGGACTGAACATAAGATATATCTGGAACTAAAATGAATGCAGTAGTAGAAAAATTGGTGAAATCCAAGTAAGTCTGCATTTTAGTTTTGAATTTGGAACCCATGTTAGTTTTTTAGTTTTGATAAATATTCTATGCTTCTGCAAGGTATTAACATAAATAAATCTGGGGCTGGGGATGTGGCTCAAGCTGTAGTGCGCTCACCTGGCATGCGTGCGGCCTGGGTCCGATCCTAAGCACCACATACAAACAAAGATGTTGTGTCCGCCGAAAACTAAAAAAATAAATAAATATTAGAAAAAATTTCTCTCTCTCTCTCTCTCTCTCTTTCTCTCTCTCTCTTAAAGAAACATAAATAAAGCTGAGTGATAAATATATTGTAATTTTGTACTATTTTAACAAGTCTTTTCTAGGCCTAAAATTATTTTAAGAATATGAATCAGACATTACTTTTATATGTTGCTACATGAATACAAGAACAATGTAATTCCGCATCATGTATAACCAGAAGAATGGGAAGTTATACTCTGAGTATGTGTAATATGACAAAATACATTCTACTGCCATGTATAATTAAAAATAGCAATAATAAGTAAATTTAAAAAATATCATCAGGTCACCTTGTGTATATGGTAGGGAAACAACTGAATACTGAATATATAAAAACCTAAGTATATAAATTTTTTTTTTAAAAAAATAAGCATACTTATTCTCCTTTTCTTGTATCAGTTATATTCCTGGGTAACCACACAGTAGATGAAAGGAAGTGTTACTTCATAAAAAGCAACCAAACAAATGGAAACAAGAAGTCTGTAGTTACTAGGAAGCCTGGCAAATGAGGAGCTTAGAAATAATCAGTCTCATCGTCACTGCAAGAGAAAAACTGAATAAACTGAAAATCAACAACTCTTCTTAGGCCTATCAGGGAATTGATGTCACAGGGAAACTCTTGCCCTCTGAATTGCAAAGATAGACAAGCAGATACTGAGAATCACAGCTTATCAGAAGAGGAAACTCAGGAGCAGGAAATGTGCTGGGGCCAGTATTAGGGTAGAAAATTTTAAACTGTAGTTGACAAATTGTGGAAGGCTCGAGGTAGACAAGCTTGAGAGTTAAAGAGTTAAAAGGAGGATCCAGTATTCAGTGGTCAGGGATAGGCACAGTTTTGTGAGTTTTACCTCCATGATACCTATAAAGTTCTCACAGTAAGAATTAGAGAAAAATTACCTTTTCTTTTTTAAAAAATTATTGGTGTTCATTAATTAGATATAGTTATAGGTTACAGTTTAATATTTTGATAGATACTTACAATGTGTTATAATCAAATTAGGATTAAAAGACCTATCCACATTCTCCAACTTTTAACATTTTTTTTTGTTTGTTTTGGGAACATTCAAAATCCTTTCTTATTGCTGTTTAGAAATATATAATAAAATTATTGTCAGCTATAGCTACTTTATTACACTGTAGAATGCTAGAACTCATTCTTCCTGTCTGGGTGTATTTTGTGTCCCATCATCAACCTCTTTCTATCCTCCACTCCTTCCCAACCTCTGGTAACCACTGTGCTAATCTACTTCCATGAGATCAGCTTTTTTTTTGATTGCACATATAAGAGAGTGAGAATGTGTAGTATTTGTCTCTCTGTGCCTGGCTTATTTCACTCAATATAATGTACTCCAGACTCATCCATGTTGCTAAAAATGACAAAATTTTATTTTTAAAAAAATTATTTTTTTATAGTTGTACACCATAACTTTATTTTATTTATTTATTTTTTTTAATGTGGTGCTGAGGATCAAACCTAGGGCCTTGCATGTGTGAGGCGAGCACTCTACCGCTGAGCCACAACCCCAGCCCCCAAAATTTCATTTTTGTGGATGAATAATAATCTATCATATGCATTCTACATTTTCTTTATCCATTTATCCATCAATGGACATCTCAGTTTATTCCACATCTGTGCTTCCACCAGAGGGAGAGGAAAACATGCATTTTGAAGCATGACCAGAATATTCTGTTATTAATAAGGCCTCTCCTCAATGGAAACTATTTTATCAAAGTCTAACTGACTTACGGGGAAGGAAGTATCCAAGTCTATCTCTCCCATACTTCCTGTCTCATACTGGGGGCAAGCAGAGTCACCAGGAAGCACTTAGGAAGGTCACAGCCCAAGGGTACGGTCCCACTAAAAGACTAAGACCTAATCATGGAACTATGGAGTATGTCTCTCTCCTCACACCATGACAACCCACTAGTTGGGCTCCTGTGTGACAACAGGAGATCACAATTCATAGAATGGCATGTCTCAGACCTTATTTAAGGAAAATCTCTAGGAGACCTAAGGAAAACAGGAAAGACAAAAACAACAAAATGGAAAGAAATTATAGCTTCTGGCACCTACAGCAAATGGTAAATACTGCTAACTCCTATCGTGGTAAGTGTGAAACCCCACAGTGAAAGCTACTAACCTCAGTTCCTTTTATCTAGTACATCATGTCAGGCTTTTGACAACAACAACAACAACAACTTCAAGGGTAATAAAAGAAGAAAAACATTATTTGAAGTGACAGAGCAAGCATCAGAACCAGACTTAGATAAAGCAGAGATTTTGGAATTCTCAGACTGATAATTTGAAACAACTATAATTAGTATACAGCTCTGTGGCAAAAGTGGTCAGTATGCAAGAACAGACTGGTGATGTAGGCAGAGGGATGAAAAGTCTAAGAAATAATTAAAAGAAAATGGAAGAAAAGATATCCAAAGGAAATGGAATCAATGTCAAAGAGATACTATCTTCACTGCTGCATTATCCACAATAGCCTAGATAGGAAAACAACCTCAGTGTCCATCAGTGGATGAGGACAAAAAGAAAATGTAGAATACTACACAGTAGAATACCATTCAGCCCTAAAAAGGAAGAAAACCCCATCAACTCTGACAACATAGATGATTCTGAAGGGCATAATGATAACTGAAATGAGCAAGACACTGAAAGACAAATGGCACGGGATCTCACGCAGATGTGCAATCAAAAAGAGTGGGACTCGTAGAGTCAGACAGCAGAAGTTAGAGGTATAGAATTCTAATCTCCACTAGAATTCTATACCTACAGTAATTATCTTTCAAAAATTAGAGAAATAAACAACTTTCCCAAACATAAATGAGGGAGTTTGTCTTGTGTCATAAGATCTTTGAAGTGGTGTACTGTATTTGAAAATGAAATTGAATTAGTGTTAAAGTTTATATTGAAAAATTTGGGCCAACAATCAAAAATCATTTAAAAGAGAAATAGCATTGTTAATTTACAAGAGGAGAGAAAATTAAGTCAAATATGCTTAATTAAGTAAAAATTGCTCAACTAAAATGAGAGAAGGCCAAAAAGGTGTTAGGGAGGAAGATAGAAAACAGTAACAAGTATGGTCGCTAGAATTTCAAAAATCACTTAAAACCTCATTAGTCCAGTAATTCAATCCATAGAATTTCAGGATGGACCAAAAAATAAGACTCAACTATAGATTGTCTATCACTAATTGATTTTAACTGTAAATATACAGATAGGTTAAAATTAAAGTACAGAGAAAGATATGCCATGTTAATACTAATCAAAAGAAAGCTGGAATGGCTATATTAATTTCAAACAAAGAAGATTTCAGAGCAAGGAAAGTTATTGGGGATTAAAAAGAGACATTTCATTATAATTAAGTTGATTAATTCAACCAGGAAAGTATCCCAATTCTTAGCGTACATGAGCCTAACAAAACCATCAAAATACATGAGGGAAAATCAGACTGACCTTCAGGGAGAAATAGATGAGTGCACTGTTCTAGTTGGAGACTTGAATACTCCTCTATCTGCAATTGACAGGTCCAGCAGGGAGAAAATCAGTAAGAAAATAGCTGAACCAAACAACACCATCAATCAACTGGATCTAATTGCCACTTACAGAACACTTCATTCAACAATGGCAGAATACACCATCTCCTCCACTTTGCATGCTAAGCTTCACCAGGATAGGTCATATTCTGGGGTCATAAAACATGCTTTAACATATTTAAACATATTAGAATAACATACTAGAATAAATGAAAGCAAAATGATAAAGTATGTATTTTGCAGGTTTACAATGATCAACCAGGTAATGGATCCATTGAGTGTCATTTGGTGACATGAGAAAAATGAAAACCAGCCACAATCCTGTTGAAAGACTACACCATCAACTATAGCCTCATCAACAGGATTGAACCTGATTCTGATTGATTAGCTGGATTGAGCTCCTTGTTTGCAGAAAATGGATAGGTCAGAAAAACATGTTGAGTTGCCCAGTGAATTTGAAATTCAGGAAGTAAGAAACTTCATAGGTACAAAAGCTCTGATTCTTCAACAGATAAATTATGAAAAACAGAAGATGGAGGAGAAAGGGTAGAGGAATAATCTTTAGATTGAAAGATATTTAGCAAGTTGGTACAGTACACATAACTATAGTATAGTGTCTAGTACACACACTTGAATGATAAAACCATGAAGAAATGAAAGCAAAGTCTTCTTATAAAAGTTGGCATAGTTACATTTAGAGGAAGGGACTGGCTGAGATGGGGCATGGAGGAGGGTTTTTGGGGGTGGTTGCAAACTTCTATTTCTTGACCTGGGAGGTGAGGACAAAGGCATTTGTCTTATAATCATAATGAACTAATCTTTACATTTGTTTTGGTCTGATTTTCTGTTTCATCTGAAAATACTAAGATAAATAGCAAATCAATTAATGTATACATAAATCTAAGAAAAAGAGTTAATGGGAAGTATGTTCTGGAATTTGAAAGAAAGAAAGAAAGTGCATTTAGGGGAAGAACTGAGATCTCCTTCTGTCTTGATTCCCTCTGTACAAATCACAGCCCCTTGACCATCAGCACAGAAGGCCCCACACAAAGCTTTCTGATTTATTTGACTTTCCAGCTCCAAGGTCAGCCACAGCCACCAGATGACAAAAGAGTGAATGTGACTGGATTAGCAAGCCACTGAGGTGTTCATCTTTAGATTAGGCATACAGCATCTGAGGAAAGAAAGAAGTCCAGGGCAGCTGGGATTCTCTCCTTTCTGTGTGTTCGTAGAAGAAGAGGAAAGGAGTTACTGTCATTTCCATTATGGTCTGTATCTCTTGTTGAGTATGTTTTTGGTCATCTTCCCTTTTGATAGCCTGACTTTTCTATCCATATTGTTGAATTAATTTCTTTAATTTTTTTGTGTCTATTTGTGCATAAGAATTGTCAAGTCATGCAAACTTAAAATTATCAGGTCATTAAATTTGAAGATCCCTGAATCAATCTGAGAAATGTCATTATCTTATCCTTATTCTGTGCTCACCGTCCAAATGCTTGGCTTTACTAATTATTACTTAAGCAGTATCCATTCACTTTTAAAAGGACAAATACAAATTAAATCTCAATTTGAAATTTAAACTGACTTGGTAGCTGAAGTTTCTTTAATGAACCAGCATTTCAGAGCCAAATTCTCAGAAGGAGTTTCCTGTGAGTGATTCTCAGGGTCTCAGCCCTGATCTCTCATGGCCAAATAAGTCAAGACTGGCTTGGGGTAGGGATTTGAAGGTAAACATCCTCTGCATAGGGGCTGTAGACTCAAATTTATCTTTTCTGTATATCAGTCACCAACACAGAAAATCAGTGCCATAATATCAGAGAATCATTGAGTTATAAGTTTTGAATACCTATCATCTATGAAATCTGAAATCTGCTAAGTCATGATACAAGAAAAGTATGATTGAAAACATAATTTTCATTAGCAGAATATTAAAACCACCACTGTGGAATCCCATAGTCATTCTTTCTGGAAACTTCAGCTTTGATTCAAATATTCTGACTACACATTCATAAATCTGAGAAACTATGAGTTATACAGTCATAACGTCTTAAAGATGCAGCTGGGGATGCTGGAACAGTATTTTCATGCAAGCTGAGAATGTGAAGATTGAGGACATGCTTGGCTATGGCAGGAATATCTCATTGTTCACAGAAATCTTTTGGGGGACTCAGATATTCAAAGTGGTGAGAAGGAGGAAGAGACTAGCAATATATTCTGCGTTAGTCACATACCAGTTGCATAATATGGGTCAAGTACAAGATGTGGTATTATCCTAATTTTAGGAGTAAAGAAACCAAAGTTGAGAATGAGTTGATGTCAAAAGTCAACTGGTAGGTACCGGAGCCAGGACTTTAATACCACATCTGTCAGAAGCTTCTGTGAGTGTTATGTGTGTTCATGAAAGCTGTGAGACAGTTTAAAATGTTTTTATTACATTCTTTAAATTACACATAATAATTGTACTTATTTACCATGTGTGACATTTCAATACATGTATGTAACATGTATTTATCAGATCAAGATAATTAGCATATATATATCACTTTTGACATGTATGATTTTGTTGTTCTGGAAACATTCAAAATCCTACTAGCTATTTTGAAATATTCAATTAATTCTTGTCAATCAATCCTACTGTCAAGTTATCCTACTGTGCTTATAGAAATTTAGAAGTTATTCCTTTTATCCAACTTCACCCCTATCTTTACTCATTATCCATTCTTTCTCCATTCCCCCTCTACCACACCCTTTCCAGAATCTGGTAACCATGATTCTATTCTCTAATTATTTGAGATCAATTTCAGAGAAGCTTAGATAGATGGTAATGACAGTGGTGGGGGAAAGATAATGGAGGAGTCTGCATCTCTCTAGCCAGGGTCCACCTCAGTTACCTGCAAAATCTCCTAATCATGTGCGCCTACTCCTCATCTGGGCAGAATAGCAAGAGCGGGCTTTTAGCTAACTCATGGGGCTTGCAAATGGTCTTCTGGTGATAATCTGAGTACTTAAGTGTCCACACAACTTTACTCGTCCTCTTCTCAAATCCCAGGGCTATTCTGGGAGAGGATATAGGAGTGGATCCCAAATTAATGGATCTGCACATAAGAATAACTTCCTGATCTTTAAAAACTCCCCAAGCTCTGTCGATCCCCAGGCCAGTTAAACAACAATCCCCAGAGGGATGTGGGGGATTACCACCATGAACATATTTTGAGCTCTCCTGATAATTGATTGTAGTAGGAAGAAAATATTGGAAGCCATAGGATTATTTTGTTATTTGTTAAGCAATGATTTCATTTAAAAACCAGTTCTTCATTAAGTTCAAACCCAGATGAATGGAATCTGAAAGGATGCTTGGCCTGGATGCTCTTCAAAATCATGTTTAGACAGAGATAAAGTTCCTAGATACTCAAAGTAGGAGCTCCCTGAACTTCATATTCCTTTCCTGAGATATTGTGAATTATGTTTTAGGGCTTTTCTTCTTTGGAGTCAACAAATTGCCTATTTTTGCTTAACTAATGAGGTTTGGGCTTCTGTTATTTGCAAGAATTGACCTAGTTTCCCAGATTGCCCAGGACTCTCCTGAATATAGTTCTGGAAAATCTCATATCTCAGGAAACACTGCAGTTGCAGTAAAATGGAGATGGTCAGTTACTCCACTTGCTACCAATGTGTTCTGGCTATTTTGCTTCTGGATTTCTTGGGATGTTCTCTCTTCCTTCTCCCAAATGGGTTCCTAAATGAACCACCATGATTATTTAACTTAACCACTTGGGATTCTGAGTACATTCCCCACATATGTTTTGAGATGCCATCCTAACCTTCACTGGCTTCCATTCTCACACATGACTCCTGCTTCACTTTTATTCTTTAACCAACACAACCCCTATACCCTAATTCACAAGCACCTCCAAGGCAGAATGACACTATTAACTCTGTCTCTGCAGATCAGATTAGGGGCAATTTGTGTGGCTCATAGTCATTGATAACAGAAACATGAAGCACTTTCTAGCTATCTATTCTTACTCCTGACTTAGTATTCTTGTTCAAAGTTGAAGGTCACCTTCTAGGAAGTTAAGAAAGCAAAACAGTTACTACTTTAGGCTTTTCCCCCCCTTTATATACAGATTTTTCACAATACCTTATGTAACTGGGAGTATATCTTAAGGATTCATTAAAGAAAATGAATAACAGGAATCTTAATCTGAGGTGGATCTTTGTAGAGAGCAGGCTGTGCTTTACTTTGAGTTACTACATTCTGTGTCGATCACTAGTTTTCAGGTTGTGCCTAAACCTAAGTTACGCCACTTTGGAAAGCAATAGTTTGCCATATGCTACTTGCTACCCCATTTTGAATTCATGTGCTGAGGTGGAATGACTCTACCCTTTGTTTGTACAAGTGAACAAACATCATCTGCCTGGAACAACCATAAGTCACAACCTAAGTAACAATAAATAATTTAATCATGTTAATAAAAATGACCACCTATGGACGAATCATATTAATCAGAAGCACATGGATGCATGGGCATATTAAATTTGTATTGGAGAAACCTGACCCAGGATCTTATCAAACACATCAGACCACTGAATGATACAACCCCTCTCACTCATCATGAGTCTTGCCCTGGAAAACAACCACAGTAACAAACTTCTCAATCTCTGTCCTCAGGCTTCAGGGGAGTATAGTTTCTTCTGCCTATGTTGACCACCCACAGCCAACCATAACCTAACATCTCGGGCTGACAGTCGAACCTGAGAGAGAACCAGCCATACATCTGGACTTGGTCTGGAATAAATTCCTGTGGTTTGACAGCTCTGTGCCCTGAACAAGTTCTTTCATTGGTTCCTCATTTATCTGACCACATTCAGTGACTCTTTGCACTGTCTCTCTCTCTGCCTTTGCTCTCAGTTCAGCCTCCTGACTCCCTATGGCTGCCTTAAGCCTTTCTCAGCCTTTCTGTAACCAATATATGTAATCATGTAAAGTGTGATGTGTGTCCATTGTTCTCTGTGTAGCTCCATTTTCCCCACTACCTATCAAGCGGTTCATTATTACCAAACCTCTCACTTTAAATTCTAAAGAGATAGGTCCTACTTTATTTAATTCACATCCATAATAACTACCAGGGAAAATCTTGTCTTTCTAGACCATCCCTTAGGTTCCTGGCTGTTGTAGTAGTTAAATTCAAGCCATTACTGGTCCCTAATTCAGCAGCTGTGAACTAACTAGGAGTGGAGATCTTGACATGACTACCTACTGTACAGTCTCAGAAGTGTAGGCACAGCATTTTATCTTACAAACAATAAGAAACTCTGTGACTGGCATACCTAAGAAAATGATAAAATCAGCATTGGATGAATCCACATAGATAATGAGATGCAACTCTAGCCTTTTAGATTATATATTACAAACAGCCAGAAATATTTGGGTTTGAACTTTAGCTTGTTTTTACCAGTTGACCTTATGCAATTTACATTATCTCTCTTGTTCTCATCTCTAAAGGGTAAGATGAGCATACTTGACTGTTGGGCTTGTCATGAAGATTGATTAATGCAGCCTACATGTGCACCTGGCACACAATAGGGCCTTCATAACTACCGGATTCTAATGTGGACTCAAGCATTTCATTCTCCTGTCTCTTTGTCCTCAGCCATCATAACGCACCATGACACAGTACAAGATGGGCTCTTCAATCAGCAATCAGCTCTCTTTTGGATGGAGCACAAGCTGGTTGGATTTGGGCATCCAGCAGCCCTCCATCAGCCCTGAGTCTCTTATGTAATCCAAGCACATGATTAGAGATCTTATACCTTAAACCTGAATCATCAATCTCAGTGCTAATGGAATATAGAAAAACGCTTTCCCCTGGAAGATCACTAAAAGGTCACAGTCTTGTTTTCCCCAGATAGATTTTCTGTCATATTATATAGTAATGTTCTGTTGGGTGGTGAGATTACTGTCCTCTTGAGAATAATAGCCATCTCTGTAGCTGTTACCCAAGTCTCCAGCTGGGCTGTGAGTTTCTCCAGAGATGACATTTGAATCACTGGCCTTTAATTTTTAACTAGTTTTTATCTTAAAGGAACACAGATGAACAAAATCAACTTAACCCTATCCCTCTGTTTATGGCACATTAGCCATTAATATTTACAAAGTTCCTTTTGTGTTATTCTACTCTCTCCCTCAATCAGTTATTAATTCTTTATTTATATTACTTATTAATTGTATCCTTCATCTACAACCCCCTTTCCCATTCTGCGCCCCACCTTGGTCCTCGCAATGGGTACACATTGACATAAAGTCCTTTCAAAGCACTTTAACACATTCACTTAAACAAAAGTGTGATAAGAGTTGTTGTGTGTATATGTGATTTTTGCAAATAATGCTTGTTTCACTAACTACACGTATCTTGATATATGTAAATTCTAATTCGTTAACTTTGGTGCTGAGATCTGTACTATATGCACATATATATATCACTATCCATTTCTGTAGGGAAGGCTATCCACATTAACGTCAGAGCCTTGCTCTCACAACTAAAGTCTCTTTTCTTTTTTCATGGGATATACCCTAAAGGAAGACTCCTGAGTCAGAGGTATACAATGATATAATTTTTCCTGAGTGCATTCCAGAAAGGCTCCATTAGTTGTTAATTCCCAAAGTTCACATACTCACTAGCATTTAAAATGGTCAAGTTTTCAGATTTTTGGTTCTATCATGTCAATATGGTAACATGATGCTTAGTTTTTTATACCTCAGATCATTAGCAAGGTTAAGCACACATTCATTCAGTTAAGAGATATTCTGCCTAGTTTTTCATCCAAAGGCTTTCTCATGTTTCTTGACCATTTTTTTGTATTGAATAATTGGCCTTTTCCTTGCTGATTTACATAAGTTCTTTGTATTTTCTATATGCAGAATAAAGCAAAGCTCAATGCCATTAATATGTTAAGTTTACGTTTGCTAAATAGAAATCACCAGTTCTGAATGAGGCTTGTACATCTTCTTGTCTGACTTCTTCTATTAGCTTAGATTTACTTTCTTATGGAAACTAACCTATTTGACAGTATTTTTATGTGCATCTGTAAGGTAGGCACATACATGAACACATTCTTGGCTCTGCTGGATGGTCTAGGCTACTTCCATGGCTCCTGTCCTATTAGCATACTTTTTATTCAAATGGTTTTGTACTACATATTATTACTACCACATCTTGAGCTTTATTTTTGGAACTTGTTTAGTAAGTTATGAACTTATATAATCCATTTCTTAATTTTCCACAAAGAAGATGATTGCAAAAATAAAACCTAGCTATTAGAAATAATCTATTTATATAGATTAATACCTGGCAAGATTATTAAAAACTTTGAAAATACAATTAAAGAAGACATTAAATGTTGGAGAATTAACATGAATATATTGGATATTTTATTAAGGATATTTTAAATATGCAATATTAAATTTATATGAAAAATTCCTCTAAAATCAGAGTAAAGAAGGAAAACAAAGCATCTGTGTAAAAAAATGAAGTAGGATAACATCCACTAAGAGATATTAAAAACTTATAAAAGTGGGAAAGTAGAAGGACTCTTGGCATATGAGTTCCAGTCCACAGAATGCTAAGTGCCTAGGTGCAGTGAAGCCAAGGAATAAAACAGAGTATTTACTCCAGGGAGTAAGAGCATGAAGCTTTTATACCAATGAGAAAACAAACATTTTCAGAAATTAAAAATATGATGGGAAAACAAAATATTTGACAGAAAATAAAGAGTAGTTTCTCTCTCCCAAAGTCGTAAAACAACAAACAGATAAATGTTAAGAGAGAAAGAAAAAAAATGACCAATTTGCAATTTGGGAGAACAAATATCCATATAGCTGGGGTTCCAAAATGTGAGAACAGATAAAACAGAAGAAAGATAAATAACAAGAAAATAATACTAGAAAGAGTTTAGGCATTTGAGGGCAGGAGTTTCCAGATCAGAAGTTCCCACTGAATACCTGATACTAGGTATAAAAGGGAATTTCATGAAATAAACCACTGTGATATTTCAGAACACTGTGGAAAAGAGCCCAAAATATGTTCAAAACATCAGGAATATAAAAGGAGTCATTAAAATGTCCTCACACAGCAAATAGTGCCTTTACCTTGCTACTGAAAAAATATTTCCTCATAGACTTGTATATAACTTAAATAATCAATGTTGCCTAAGGATACAGTGAAAATAATTCTAGATAGTAGGGTCTTAAAACATATAGTTGCCATTGCAGTACATACTTTCTGAGAATTATTTGGTTACTGAAATGTGACATAATTTTTTTTTTTAAAAAGAGGTTAGTATGATATCTTTTAAAAATTGGTAGAAGCAGCAAAAAGAATTTCTAGGATGATGATAAGAAAAATCTTGAGGATGGCAATAGGTATTAAGCCTTTACTAAATTCAAGATTCCATAGGAAGATTATCTGGGAAAAATGGGAAGTTATTAGTGGTTTGGAAATGTTAGGAAAAAGTGCCTTTCTTTGCTAGAAATTTTTTAATGTGGAAGGCTTGATCACCAGCCTGTGGTGCTACTGGGAGGTGGTGAGATCTTTAGGAGATAAGTCCTAACCAGACTGGAGGCAGACCCTTCAAGGGGATGCTCCCAATGACCTAACTCCTCAGGCCTTTCTCTTCCTGTCTTTTTGCTTCCTAGTCACCAGGAGGTGAACAGGCTTCCTCCACTATAATGTTACCTTAGGCCCAAAGCAATAGGGCTAAGCAGCCATAGCCCGAAACCTTTAAAAGCATGAGACAAAATAAATCTTGTTCCTTTTAGTTTGATTATCTTAGGTGTTTGTTGCAGTGATGGAAAGCAAATAACACAAGAGAAAAGTATTTATTTGATAAATTTGAACAACAATTTAATTTAAAATTCATTGACAAGAATATTATGGGAACCAGAGACAATTAAACATAAAAACCTAGATGAAGTGGGAAGTTTTGTGAAAAAAAGTTAAAATGACAAATTTGATACCAGAAAAAAGAAAACCATTTCTTTTTTAAAAAAATTGTAAAGACTAATAACAAGTGAAAATACTAAAATTGATCAGATTCTTCCCTGCCCCAGAAGCTGCTGACACAGACAATATTATATCGGAAAATTCTACCAAAGTTCTATTTATGTAGCTCCTATTTTACACAATCTGTTGCAGAAAATAAGCTTCCAAACTCATTTTCTGAAGTCAGTTAATAACCTTCATACCAAAACAGAGCAAGTAAATTACCATCAAAGAAAATGACAGACCGATTTCATGGGTGAACATACATTCACAAATCAGAGATAGAATATTAGATAATGAAACCAATATTATTTTTTAAATTAATGAAACAAAGTGATTGTGTAGTGTTGATCCCAGAAAAGCAGGAGTGCCATCAGAGAAGATTCATCATCAAGATTATTTATCAGAAAATCTACCAGTGCAATTTACTATCTGAGTGCATGTAAAGAAGAAAATCACATGGTTTTCTCAATACACTTATAAAAATCATATTAAAATTTTCAGTGTTTCTCACATTAAATGAGACTTGGCTAATAATCTGTAAGAACAAATAAGAGTAACTAGCAAAATTGCCATATCAATAGGGCACCAGTGTATAAAAAATGAATTTCATTCCTATAAACTAGTAACAACTGTTAAGAATATGTAATAGAACTGGGGATGTGGCTCAAGTGGTAACGCGCTCATCTGGCATGCACGGGGCGCTGGGTTCGATCCTCAGTAACACATAAAATAAAGATGTTGTGTCCACCGAAAACTAAAAAATAAATATTTAAAAATTCTCTTTCTCTCTCTCTCTCTCTCTCTCTCAAAAAAGACAAATAATTTTAAAAAAGAATGTATAATAGAAATATTTAATTTGTAATAGAAATCATATTTATAAAATATTTAGGAAAACCTAATAAAAATAATTTATGAGATCTGCACGGAGGAAAACAATCTACCATTCTAAAGAACTGGATTTTTTAATTAAAGGTTTTTGAAATAATTATAGATTCACCTGCATTTGTGAGCAATATTATATAGAGGGCTGCGTATTCTTTGCCCTCAATTGTATTTGGTAAAACTGTTATAATACAGCCAGGAAACAGACATTGGCACAATCGACTTACCAAATTCAGATTCCCCAAATTCATCTCATTTGTGTGTGTGTGTGTGTGTGTGTGTGTGTGTGTGTTTAGTTCTATGCAATTTATCATACATGTAAGTTTATGTCTCTATGACTGTACTTAAGATACCCAATGGTTAAATTATCACAAGGGACCCTAATGTTGTCCTTATATATCCAGGCTCCTGCCTCCCCTTGCCCATTTCCCCTGCAGCTCTAACCATTGTCACCCACTTACATAATTTTGCCACTTAAAAGATGAGATATAAGTGGAACTGCACAGTAGATAGTCTTTTGTTATTAGTTTCCTGGATTTATCCAAGTTGTTGTGTGTTTATCAATAGGACATTCCTTTTTATTGCTGAGTAGTAGTCTGTGGTATGAATATAACAGTTTATATAACCATTTGCCCACTGAAGGAGAGTTGGTTTGTTTGGGGCTATTAAAAATAAAATTACTGTGAACATGTATGAACATGTTGTGTAAAGATGAGTTTTCATTTATTTGGGATAAATGCCCATGAGTGCAATCACTGGGCCATGTGGTAATCACATATTTGTTTGGTGTGTGTGTGTGTGTGTGTGTGTGTGTGTTTTGCAGGGGATGGAACCTGGACCTTGCACATATTAGGCAATCACTATACCACTGAGCTACATGCCCACCACCATATGTTTACTTTCATTAAAAATTCCAAACCAGTTTCCAGAGTACCTGAACCATTTTACATTCTCACCAATGATGAAGGGTAGCTTTTTAAATATAAGCACAAAAAAAGTTATGTTAAAACTATGTGAAAGGGTAAAAATATAAAAGAACTTCTTACCTCATTTCTAATTACTGCAATTAATGACTGCCAACAGTTCCTTGATTAGCTTCCAGAGTTATTTTACTCAAGTGGAATCATATTATATGTGCTATTAACTTCTTTATGAGTGGCTTCTTATATCTTTTCTATATGTACATATCTATCCCATTCTTTGCAAGGCTTCATAGCATCTAGTTTGTGGATATGTCATCTTTTATTCAACTTGGAGTTTAACAGGCTTTTATGGAGTTTCTTGTTCTTTTTGTTAATAAAAACAATACTATAATAAACATTTTAATCTACATTCTAAATGCATGCATTACTGTATACTGCAAGATATATTATGAATTATTAGATTAAATAGAATGCAAATTAAATCTTCTTTTTAAATTTTTTTTAGTTGTTGATAGACCTTTTTAAAATTTATTTATATGCCGTGCTGAGAACTGAACCCAGTGCCTCACACATGCCAGGCAAGTGTGCTACCGCTGAGCCCCAGCCCCAGCCCTGCAAATTAAATCTTTTCCTGATATTCTCAAACTGTTCTCCTAAAGAGTTGCCCCATTTACACTGTCCACAATAGTGTATAGGAATAAATCTTTTCTTAAGCCCCTTAGACTCTGGACTTTATCAGAATTTTTAATCCTTACTAATTTGAAATACTGAATATAAAATCTGCTATAGTTTGGAAAGGCCCACTGTGCTATTAAGAGGTGGCCTAGGGATCATCTTTTGGTCATTGGGGAAATGCCCTCAAAGAGGATAGTGGAACCTTGCCTCTTCCTCTCTGGCTATGTGGTTTTGTTCCCTTCCTGTTCCCACCATGTTGGCCTGCCACAGGCCCAAAGCAAGGGGTCAGTAGACCATGGACTCCTGAATTACAAGTTTAAATAATCCTTTCTCTTTATAAGTTAATTACTTCAAGCATTGTTATAGAGACCAACAGTCAACTAACACAAATCTTAAATTAAGTCAAGATAGTGTTGAAAGATCATATTCTGAAGTCTCCTTTTCCTCCAATCACATAGATAAAATATACAGGGAAACAAAATTTTAAAAATGTGCAGCCAGGCTGCAAAGCAGGAAAATCACATCTGAGAAACCTAGAAAAACAGAAACTAGAGAGCTGATAGAAGGCTCTGGCTCCTGGGAAAAATGGGACATGAGCCATGTCAGTGCTGTGGAATAATATCTTCATAGAGTTGAATGTAAATAACTATCAAAATAGAATTCTATATACAGTTACACTATTTTTTTTTCAAGGAATATGGGAAGAGTACAAGCCACAGCATCATTTTTTAATCTCTCCTGATTCCCCATGGGTACACAGAAATGGGGATAGCAATACCTCATTTCCACAGACAGCCTCAACAATAGAGCTAGATAACCCAGCATCCCTAAGAAGTCCAGAATACAAGAAGGAAACACTGACCTCCCAAAGGCATGTGTAGCTTGGGTGTCTGAAAGTTCTGAGACCTTCAGTATAACTATAGAGAGGGTTGTTAGCACATGCTTGCCATGCATGATGCCCTTGGTTCAATCCCCTGCATGCATGTGCACACACACACACACACACAAAATTAAGGCAGGGCCAATTTTTATGGGCAAGGAAACAGTACTTAGAAAGGGCTCCTGCTTGGAAGTTAATGTTCTGCAGTTGCTGTCTAGATTCTTTTTCTTTACAAATAAAAAAAAAGTTTTTTGAAGTGCAGGGGATAGAACCCAGGGCCTTGTGCATGCTAGCCAAGCATTGTACTACTGAGCTACACCTCCAGCTAAAGATTTATTCTTAAAGATTTTATCTTTGAATTTGCCCAGTGAGACAACAGAGCATACACCAGCACTTGGAGGCTCAGCTTCTGTGTGATTCTATGTCTTGCTGCCTTTCTAGATGATTTCTCATCTCCCACTACTCAGCCTCTGCCTAACAACCATAATTACCCCATGGGACCTGAGGGAGAGTTCTAAATATGTGCATTCCAGGTGGTGAACTGTGAATTGAGGTTCCAGTGTCTATGACAGTCTGTTTGCACTCAGCCCACAAGTATCTCTGTGTGCAACCAAGAGTAAAAATAAACAGCAGGTAAAAAACACCATTACAAGTTGGGAGAAAAACCACGGAAGACAAGTTTTATCTTTTGTTTTCTTATGATTTCATTTTCCACAGGGCCCCTCAAATTATGTGGCAAGCCTGGTGATGGTTTCTTTCTGGAAATTTAGAAAGGACAACTTTTGAAATCAACTGGAATTGGGAGGGGTTTTCTTACCTGTAAAGCAAGTGAGGGCCGAAAGGTCTCAATAAGGTCTCAGGGGGCCAGAGTAGAGTAGGTCCTGCAAACTCTCAGTGGTAATAAACCAACCTCTGTTGTAGAACAAAGCTCCACAGTGAGAAAAAATCACTGAGAAGAACATCCAAATTTAGTTGCATAGGGACAAAAGAAAAAGAGAGTCCTAATACAGGTTTGGGAAGGTAGTATGGTTTGAATATGGTTTCTCTTCTCCAAAATTCATGTTGGAGTTTAGTCCCCATTGTGAAGATCAATAGGGTGGAAAATTAATCCATCAGTGATGCTTAAAGGTGGAAGTCTTTGGAAGGCAATTAGGATTAGGTAGGGTCATCAAGGTGGAGCCCCCATGATAGAAGAGATAGACCAGAGGATGAACACACACACACACACACACACACACACACACCCCTCTGCTCTACCTCAGGATTCTGCCTGCAAGAAGGCCATAACCAGATGTGGGCAATTGACCTCAGGCCTTCAGAAACATGAGCCCCAAATAAAAATCTTTTCTTTATGACGTACGCAGTCATGGTGGTGTGTTATAAGCAATAGAACAGACCAAGATAGGAGGGGGACAGAGTCAGACTCAGAAAGCAAAATGCAATATTTCCTAGCATTTCTCAAAAATAATAGCATTGAGGATTCAAACAAAGAAGCAGTGAGTGAGCTCGTATGCACATATGTATTTGCGTGTCTGTGTGTGTATGAGGTCAAATTCTGGGAGGTGGTTAAGCAGCCTTTGTCAGACTACTCTCTTTGCCTCAGATTCTGGAGTCTGATATTCCTGAAGGGCAGTTGGGAAAGGAAGAGGTCTGTACAGTGGAGGAGCAAGAACAAGCTGGAACTCAGGAGCATGTGCTGGGACCTTGTAAAGACGAACTGAAACCTGTATCAGATCTTGCTACCACTGGTACGGGCAGTTCTGGTGTTCTAAGGCAGCCATGGCTCTGTCATGGAGCAAAATTCATACTTGGCTCAGACACCGCAGACATGCTGGGGAACGCAGAGTCTAGTTTCTGCTTCATGCCAGTATGCATGAGCTACCACATGGCCGTGGTTTCACTTCCTTCTTCCAAACCTCCCACAACAATCTCTCTATTCTAACAAATGGAAACAAAACCAATATAAGTGAAGGGATTTGTCAAGGAGACTCGTTACAAAGCCTCCACAGTCCTGCAGAACTCAGTATGATGGGAGAAAACCTGCTAAATCATGCCTCCTCTGGAAAGATTAGCACTAATTTCATGTAAAGTCAGCAACAGAAAAGGAAATAATCCATACAGAGTTTTTAATAGAAAAAAAGAAATTAAAAAGAAAGAAAACAAAAGATATTATAAGCATGCCAGATAGATATTTTACTCAAAGGATTAGGAATATATCAATAGATGAAATCGATATCCTGCTATTTTAAAATAACTTATTAAGAAAATGGATACAAAAGATGAAGTAGCATAAATTAGTTGTTAGAACTCAGGAATAAAAGGAGTTTAAGGATAACAACATCTTATAAATAAATACAAGACAAATTCAAATAATCATAATAGGAACCAGATAAATGAGAAAATACACTCCATTTAATTATAATGGGTCAAAATGCACTCTACTGTCATGTGTAACTAATTAGAACAAATAGGAAATATGTAAAAACAAAAGAATAATCATAATAGGGAATGTCTTAAAAATGTAGAAGAGAAAGCTAATATTTTTCAAAGAATATATATAAAGAATTTGAATGAAATTTTAATAATGTAAAAGACTACTACTGCCACTAATTACAAAAAAAATTAAAAAACCCCAAATGCATAAAAACAAAAAAAGCAAAATACAGATCAAAGGGGAGATTTAATACAAGGGAATGAGACAAATACTAAGAGTTGTAATTTTTAAAATATTTTGAAAACCAAAGGTTTGAAAACAAAGAATAAAAGATATTTTGCATACTTGGGAAGGTCACCGGAAAACAATCAACAACACAGTTCCAGGACTGAATTTTAAAGAAAAAGAAAAATTTGGGTATTCAGGAAAGAAAGAATATCCAATAGGAGAAATATATAAAAGAAAAAGAAAATGATACTATCATCAGACCTTTTAAGAGCAGAATTTTAGGCCAGAAGAAAGGAATACTATACTTCAAGATATTCAGATTTTTAATAAATGAGCCAAGGATTTTATATCCAGGCAAAATGACTTTGAAGTGTAAAGGGAGCAAAAAGTCATCAATATGCAAAACGTCAGAGAACATTTTCTAGGAAACTTTCCTAGGAATGTACAGAGAACAAGCTTTAGACAGTGAGATTACTGAAGAGACATTGGCACAAGGACTGTGGTAAACATTAAATGTATATTCCTATGTAGAACAAAGATTAAATATCATATATGGGCATAGAGGAAAGCATGTATGTGATAGCTGTATGTTTGACAATGGACGTACAATTGAACTTTTTAAAAAGAGAGAAAATGAAAAAGAAAAACATCCAAAACCAATTTTAAATATTTATCTGTAGTCCTTTTGGTGACAATGATGCCATTGCTAGTCTGGATATGCTTTGATTGTAATATGAGATAAAATAAATGAGAAATAGATGTATTGTTGCAATTCAATTGTCCCAAGAACTGTTTTAGAACGAGGAGTTTTATGAACCAAAATTTAAGAGAGAAAAGCTTTAGAAGTAATCTGTAATCCTGAATTTAACTCTGAGTTACTTTATCATAAATAGAGATGAATGGACACATGGATGGATGGATGGATGGATGGACGGATGGAGAGATAAATAGATTGTCTTAAACCTATCCACCAAGGAGGCCTAAAAATAACATTTACAACCAAAAGACACCAGAGTTTCTTAGAGAAATGGTTGAAATAGCTTATTCCAGGGCTAGGACAGAAAAAGTAGGAGATGAGCTCAGGATATTATATTGTAACAGAGGACAGGAGCATCGACATTGTAGGACTGTGTTTAAAGGACCTGGGAGTTCCATCTACAGAATCTCCATTCACCAAAGACTGGGAAATTTGAGCATCAGTAATGATGTCTGTAATCAAAGCAGACTAAACAGGTGTATATCTGTGAGCTCACTATTAGTGCTCACAGATGTACACCTATTAGTATAGATCCATCAAGATAGTATTAAATGCACAAGAGCTGGTTTATTTTTTTATTTGGAATGAAATGCCCATGTGGGAGAAAATAGGAAGCAAGCCCAAGAAGTGTGGGAAAGTTATCAGACTTCAATATATATGTGCTCCAATTGGAAGAAGGAGGAAGATGCCTGGGTGCAAGAGTCCTAGACTACCAGTCAAGAAGGTTTGGTAGGAGCATTGGGAACCAACTTTGAGACAAAGTTGGATGTCAAGGGAGTTCGGCATCTCCCAGGAACTGATGTCTCAGGAACATGAAGCAGGATGTCATAGGCATGGCCTCAGCACAAACAGGGAGAGAGATTTCATCACTCTGTGGCTGGGTTGAATATGCAACCTGATGTCGGAGGTCTGCCTGGTTGTACACATACACACGCAGGTTCACACACACACAGTTTTAGTTAAACTTATACTATACTAAGGAGCCAGTTAGTTGTTTTGAAATCTTGTAAACAAAAGAAACATCTGTCCCGCTTTTATATGCAAATACCACTGAGAAACTAAATGGCAGACATGGGGATATATTTAAAGGAAGAAAGAGTTACAGAATTGGAGCATCACCACTTTTCAGTAGTTACAAATTAAAGATCTAAGCACTGCCAACTAAAAACCTATGGCTGCTAGATACAAAAGAAGTGATATAAGTAGACATTATGTGCCTCTTGACAATGCATTCAACAGCATCAATGAAGTAATCTTCCTTCCAAAATGAAATCTGAGTGAGGTTAAGTTTATAGATTCAACTATTGATTGCAGGAAACCTAGAGGGCCAATAAAAATGCCACACTATACTATGGGAAGACCATCAGCTGAATCTTAATTCTACAGTTTGATTTCTTCCATGAAATTATTAAGGTTAAAAAGATACAGAGGCGTAAAAGGCATATTTTTAAAATCAGGCTGACCTAAATTACAATGTTCAGGGCTTCTCACTTGAAAGTCACAAAATTATAATAAAAAGTAATAAGAGATTTCCTATAAACCCTGGTGTGGCAGTTACTTTTGTTAAAGGAGATTGCTGCCTTTCTTGGGAAGGAAACTTGAGCCTTCTGAGGTGCCATCCTATGGTCTCATCCATGGATGGTTAAAAGGACATTCATCTTATCATACACCCTTAGGTGACATATTTCATCTGCACTGTTTTCTGTATTCATATGAGTGATAATAACAAAATCAAAATATTAATGGAAAACAGAGACATCTATAGACATATAATAACAGAGCTTACCTATGAAGACACTGAAATGAATACTAAGGATGTATGTTCATAAGAAGAGTAAACATAGAAGGAAGAGTGGGTTAAGGAACAATGTTGATAAAATTAAATACAGCCTACCAAAATTATATTGGCAACCTTAGCTAAACAGTAAGTATAAAAAGTAACTCTCAAGAACTACTTACATTTATTGTAGTTTGTAATCCTGATAATTGCCATTCTGACTGTGGTGAGGTGAAATCTTAGTGTAGTTTTGATTTGTATTTCTCTAATTGCTAAAGATGTCGAACATTTTTTCATATGTTTGTTGATTGATTGTTGATTGATTATTTCTTCTTCTGTGAAGTGTCTGTTCAGTTCCTTAGCCCATTTATTGATTGGGATATTTGGTGTTAAGTTTTTTAAATTCTTTATCTTGGAGATTAATGCTCTATGTGAGGTGCATGTGGTAAAGATTTTCTCCTATTCTGTAGGCTTTCTTGTCGTGGTATTGATTGTAATTATCAAGAATACAAATAACAATAAATGTTGGCAAGGATGTGGTGAAAAGGGTACATTCATACATTGTGGTGGGAATGCAAAATGGAAAGTGGTATAGAGATGCCTCATAAAACTTGGAATGGAACCATTATTTGACTCACTGCTTGGTTTGTACTGAAAGGACTTAAAAGCATCATACTATAGTGATGCAGCTACATCCTGTTTACAGAGATCAACTCAAAATAGATAAACTATGGAACCAACCTAGGTGCCTTTCAACAGATGAATAAAAAAATGTGATATATATATATATATATATATATATATATATATATATATATATATATATGATGGAATATTACTGAGCCTTAAAGAAAGATGAAATTATGGCATTTGCTGGTAAATTGATAGAGCTGGAGAATATCAACTAAGGAAAATAAGCCAGTTCCAAAATACCAAAGTCCAAATGTTTTCTCTGATATTTGGATGCTAATTCACAATAAGGGGGTGGATAGGGAATAATAGAGTTACTTTAGATTATTAGGTAGAGAGGAATGAAGGGATGGGAGAGGGCATAGTGGTAGAAAGGATAGTAGAATGAATCAGACATTATTACTATCTATCTATCTATCTATCTATCTATCTATCTATCCATCCATCCATACAATAAGTGTGATTCTATATCATGTACAACCAGAAAAATGAAAAATTATATTCCATCTATATGTGATGTATCAAAGTGCATTTTATTGTCATGTATAACTAGTTAGAATAATAAAAAAGAACCACTTACAGGGAAGATGGAGGAAACACACACCAAGAAACCTTCTTATTCCATGGAATGGGAGTAGAAATCCTGAACAGAACTCATGGGCAGCAATTTTGGAATTTGGAAAAATAAATATCAGTAACAATATCAGAGAAAACTGCCAGAACACAAAGTATCAATGAATTGCTGGTGAGTTTAGCATTATTTTCCTTGAAAAATTTCCAGTCTGAATTCCATGCAGTAAGAAAAACTAGAATTGTGCACTGTGGTGCAGAGAGTTCCAGCAAATATACTAAAGTTTAGACTGAAAGACCATAAAAGAGAAATAGAGTGAAGGAAATCCCTCATTTTTTCCTTGCGCCCTGCCCCCAGGCAATTATGTAATGGGGGAAGCAGTCACAGCAAAAGCAGCATCAGTGGAAACTTGAAGGAGTCAGATCCTCAAAAGAAGGAAATTTTTTTCTAATGTTTGTTTAACAACATCTTCAAGAGAGCAGAATCATGCCTATAGTCCCAGCAGCTCAGGAAGCTGAGAAGGAGGATTGCAGATTCAAACCATCCTCAGCAACTCAGTGAGGCCCTAAGTAACACAGCGAGACCCTGTCTCTAAATAAAATACAAAAACAGGCTGAGGATGTGGCTCCCTGGGTTCAATTCCTGGTACCAAAAATTAAACAAGCAAACAAAACCCAGAATCAACCCTAGAAAGTTTTTTTCTCCCTTTGGTCTGTGTGCTCTAGAGAATTTGTAATTGTGAAACTGAGTAGCTTCTGTGTAGAGGAACTTCAGCAAACCAGAAAATACTACAGATAGAGCAGAGTAGAGCTCAGAAAATTACCCATAAAGTTGGACTGGATTCACATTCATGGATCTGATGTTAATCAGCATAAAAGACTAAAAGAGCTGGGATGACCAAAGACCTGTGCCCAGGCCCTTGACAGAACACTGGATGGGACAGATCAAGGACAAATCTGAATAGCACTGAAGAGCTTAGAAGAATCTGTCGGATACCGTAAACACAGCTTATAGACAACTAAAGCATAAAATATTCTTCATAAGATTTACATAAGAGGACTGGGGGTGTTGCTCAGTAGTCACAGTTATCCGGCATGTGTGAGGCACTAGGTTTGGTCCTCAGCACCATATAAAAATAAATAAATAAAATAAAGGTATTGTGTCCATCTACAACTAAAAAATATATTGAAAAAAAAAGAGTTACATAAGAACCAGGATCTCACAACCTAATATTCAAAATGTGTTAGCATATAATTCTGCTTCTTGAAATTACATTTATATAATTCAATCATAGTAAAACTATGATGTTAAAATTCAAGATAATATACTCTTTGAAGAATAGAAACTGGAATGTAGTAAAAGAAGGGCTTTTGGGGTGCCAGCCATTTTCATTTTCTGGTTTTTGTTTTTTATTTTTTCCGTACCAGGGAATGTACCCAAGGGCACTTTACCACTGAACTACAATATCAGCCCTTTTTATTTTATTTTGAGACAGGGTCTCACTAAGATTCTTAGGCTGGTCTTGGGCTTGAGATCTTTCTGCCTCTGAGGGACCTGGAATTGCAAGCATGCACCACCACACTCAGGCTTTTGTGGTTTTTGATGCAAGTATTACAAAATTATTACTTGATTATACTTCAATTTTTAAAAATCACAAAATGAAACTTCCTGCAAATGAAACATCAAATTAGATGGCCTTGCCAGTTAATTTTTTCTCATTCCTCATTTCAGGAGGAAATAACACATCTAACACAATGCTTTACACAAAGTCCTTCATAGTATAAGAAAATGGAAACTAATTCCGAACTCCTTTTAGGAGACCAGAATAATCTTGACAGCAAAACCTTCCAAGCTTATTATTAAAACAAGAAAATCTCTGGTATTTCTTTCATAGATGTAGATGTTAAGTTCTAAAGAAAAGATTCACAAAACAAATTCAACAAAACACTAAAAAAAATACCAATACAGTAAAACCAAATGGTTTATTTTTCAGGACAACCAGATGGGAAAGAATTAGTAAACAGTGTGTCTGTAACTCACTCCTCCCACTTCTCAGGCAGTTTTAATACTGATCAAATGCCTAGCAAAGAGTGGTTGATGATATGTATAGCTATGAGATAAATAAGAATTCACTAGGAGTTGCTAGGTACTGACTGCTGAACCAGGATCACTTTTAATATGATATACCTGGTTTATCTATAGTATTTATTATAAATAAATCTGCAATTGATGGGCTACAGATCTTCACGGAATAATAGTAGTTAGTTACATAGGCAGAACAGGGCTGTCTGACTTGCAGGATTATAAAGACTGATGATAACCAAACTCAGCCACTTTCCTGTACTTTGTTCACTATGCAGTTAGCACTCATCTCTCTGAAAGCAGAATACACAGTGGGTAGGAAGAGGGGACTCAGGGAGCTGTTTCTGAAGAGCTCAGTGCCTCCCAGACACAAAGGCAGCATATGGTGCTGCTCTGGCTCCACATCTTCCACTAATCATCAGTAAAGTTTGGTGCTGAACAGGTCTTGAATTTCACATAAGTCCAACTGATAATGTGGGTGCGTGTATTGTATGTTAACAATTAAAAGTGATATGCCTTCAACATATTAAAAGAAAAAAGGAGAAAGAATATCACCTTAACAGATGCTTAAAAAGTTATATAATTCTATACACATCCATTTCTATCTGAATAGGAATAGAAGGAAATTTCCTTCTTGTGAAAGAATTATCTAAAAAAAATAAAGAAAAAATAGAATCACATACACATACACATGAATAATACTACAGCTAATATTTTACTTAATGGTTGCTGTGAATTGCATTTTGTTTCTCCCAAATAGATATGTCGAAGGTCTAATTAATTACTGGGACCTGTGAGTATGACTTTATTTTAGAAATAAGGTCTTTGCAAATTTAATCAAGTTAAGATGAGGACATTAAGGTGGGTCCTAACCCAATGCAACTGATTTCCTTTATAAAAAGAGGGGAGTCTAGGCCTAGACAGGCAAGGAGGGTGATGTGATGGCAAAAGCAGAGGCTTGGAATGATGGAGCTGAAATCCAGGAGCAGACAGGATTGCCAGCTACTGGTAGCAGCTAAGAGACCAGGAGGAACACTACTCAGAGTTGCACAGGGAGCACGCTGACATCTTGGCTTCAGACTTTTAGCTTCCTGAACTGTGAGATAACACATCTGAATATTTTAAGTGAACAAAGAAATTAATGTAGTGGTGAATTATTGAAGGTTCTGCCTGAGACTAAGAATGAGACAAAGTATTGTGCTATCCTTCCTACTCAACTGAGTTTGATGGCCCTAGCTAATATCATAGTTAATGAAATAGGTCAAGAAGAAGAAATGGAAGACTCAGAATTGGGAAATCAAACTTATATAAAAACAACTAAAATTAATAAAAGTGTTCAGAACTTCACTGAATACAAGATATGCAAATATTCCATATATTCATGTATATGTAACAGTTACAAATGAATTTTTTAAAAAAATTATCATTTTTTGTAGTACTAAAAATTGAACCCAGAGTGCTCTATCACTAAGGCTACATTCCCAGGCCTTTTTATGTTTTTCTTTTTAATTTTGAGACAGGGTCTCACTAAGTTGCCAAGGCTGGCATTGAACTGTTGATCCTCCTTCCCTCAGCCTCCTGAGTCTCCAGGATTACAGGAATGTACTGCTGTGTCAAGCTAAAAACTGTATTATTTCAGTAGAATCAAAATACATCAAATGTCTACAAATAATCCTTATGAAAATTTCCCCAAATATATATATTGTAAATTATAAAGTATTCTTGATAAAAACTAGGGAAGATAGAAATAAATGGAAGAAAACATTATAGATTAGAGATCTCAGCATGATAAAGACATTAATGATCCCCAAACTGGACTAAAAATTAAATGGAATCCCAGTAAATTATAATACTATAAAAATTAATGGGGCTGGGGATGTGGCTCAAGCGGTAGCGCGCTCGCCTGGCATGCATGCGGCCCGGGTTCGATCCTCAGCACCACATACAAACAAAGATGTTGTGTCCGCCGAAAACTAAAAAATAAATATTAGAAATTCTCTCTCTCTCTCTCTCTCTCTCCCTCCCTCCCTCCCTCTCTCACTCTATCTTTAAAAAAAAATTAAAATAGTAAGAAAACCTCAGATAAACTTGAATAGAAAAAAATGACAAATTTGTACTACCAGGTATAAAGACCTATCAAAATGCTATTGTAGTTAAGAGAGTGTAATATTGATTCAAATATAAATAGATCAGACCCACATGTGTATGGTTATCTGATACACAAAGGTGAAATAACACTGAAGGGAGAAAAATGTCAACTTTTCATTAAATGGTACTGGGTAAACTGAATAAAATAATAAATCATATAAAACAATGAATCTCTATTCTAGACATGGCACACATAAAATTTAATTTCATATAGGTGAAAAATCTTAATGTGAAAGGTAAAATCAGAGACCTCTTAGAAGAAGGATAATATATTCGTGACTTTGGGAATAGGCAAAAAGATCTAAAGTATGAGGTATAGAATGTAAACTAAGGTTGAAAATGTTAAATATATGATGATAATCGTAAAAAGGATGGGAAAGGAAAATCGAATTTTATTATTATTAGGATTTTGAAGTTTACAGGAAATAGTACAGTAGTAAATGCAATAGACAGGCACAAGTTAATAATGCATATTGCCATCCCTAGAGTGGCTGGTTAATAAATGCACAATACCATAATTAAAAGGCAAAAGAGAAAATAAAATAAAATAGTATATAAAATTTTGTCTAACAACAAATAAAAAAGGTGGGGAAAGTATAAACTGTGGTACAAAAATAGATTGGACATCTAGAAAACTTAATAAAATGCTAATCTACTTAACCACAGTTAATCTAACTAGATCAATAATTACACTGAATGGAAATGAACTAAACACCCTAAGTAATATCTGAGGTATTCAGACTAGAAGAAAACAACACCCAACTGCATGCCATTTTGAAGGTATAGAAAATTATGAAAAATAATAAACGTTATGCCATGCAAATAGCAGGCATAAGAAGACTGATGTGGCTATACTAATATCAAAATAGACTGTAAGAAAAGGAGTATTATCAGAATTGAAAAAGAATATCTCATAATGCTATAAGAGCCAATTTGTCAGCATAACAACCATTCATGCATATACACATACTAACAATTCAAAATACATGAAGCAAAACTGGCAAAAATAAAGGGAGAATAGAACAATAATCAAAGAGTCTATAAAAAGTCAAAAATCAGTGAAAATATAGAACATATAGAACAACACTATCAACTTCTCTAAATGACATTTCACTGAACAATATCAGAGTACTTTTCAAGTGCATATGGGATGTTCACCAGGATAGAACATTTACCATATACTGAATTACAAAAGAGGTGAAAGATTTATACAATGAAAACTACAAAACCCTAAAAAGAGAAGTAGAAGAAGATCTTAGAAGATGGAAAAATATACCCTGTTCATGGATAGGCAGAACTAACATCATCAAAATGGCGATATTACCAAAAGTTCTCTATAGGTTTAATGCAATGCCAATCAAAATCCCAATGGCATTTCTTGTAGAAATAGATAAAGCAATCATGAAATTCATATGGAAAAATAAAAGACCCAGAATAGCAAAAGCAATTCTAAGCAGGAAGTGTGAATCAGACGGTATAGCGATACCAGATTTCAAACTATATTACAGAGCAATAGTAACAAAAACAGCATGGTACTGGTACCAAAACAGGCGGGTGGACCAATGGTACAGAATAGAGGACACAGAGACTAATCCACAAAGCTACAACTATCTTATATTTGATAAAGGAGCTAAAAGCATGCAATGGAGGAAGGATAGCATCTTCAACAAATGGTGTTGGGAAAACTGGAAATCCATATGCAACAAAATGAAACTGAATCCCCTCCTCTCGCCATGCACAAAAGTTAACTCAAAGTGGATCAAGGAGCTAGATATCAAATCAGAGACTCTGTGTCTGATAGAAGAAAAAGTTGGCTCCGATCTACATATTGTGGGGTCGGGCTCCAAATTCCTTAATAGGACACCCATAGCACAAGAGTTAATAACAAGAATCAACAAATGGGACTTACTTAAACTGAAAAGTTTTTTCTCAGCAAGAGAAACAATAAGAGAGGTAAATAGGGAGCCTACATCATGGGAACAAATTTTTACTCCTCACACTTCAGATAGAGCCCTAATATCCAGAGTATACAAAGAACCCAAAAAATTTGACAATAAGATAACAAATAACCCAATCAACAAATGGGCCAAGGACCTGAACAGACACTTCTCAGAGGAGGACATACAATCAATCAACAAGTACATGAAAAAATGCTCACCATCTCTAGCAGTCAGAGAAATGCAAATCAAAACCACCCTAAGATACCATCTCACTCCAGTAAGATTGGCAGCCATTATGAAGTCAAACAACAACAAGTGCATGTGGGGGCGAGGATGTGGGGAAAAGTATACACTTGTACATTGCTGGTGGGACTGCAAACTGGTGCGGCCAATTTGGAAAGCAGTATGGAGATTCCTGGGAAAGCTGGGAATGGAACCACCATTTGACCCAGCTATTGCCCTTCTCGGACTATTCCCTGAAGACCTTAAAAGAGCGTACTACAGGGATACTGCTACATCAATGTTCATAGCAGCACAATTCACAATTGCTAGACTGTGGAACCAACCCAGATGCCCTTCAATAGATGAATGGATAAAAAAAATGTGGCATTTATACACCATGGAGTATTACACAGCACTAAAAAATGACAAAATCATGGAATTTGCAGGGAAATGGATGGCACTAGAGCAGATTATGCTTAGTGAAGCTAGCCAATCCCTAGAAAACAAATACCAAATGTCTTCTTTGATAAAATGAGAGCAACTAAGAACAAAGCAGGGAGGAAGAGCAGGAAGAAAAGATTAACATTAAACAGATACATGAGGTGGGAGGGAAAGGGAGAGAAAAGGGAAATTGCATGGTAATGGAGGGAGACCCGCATGGTTATACAAAATTACATATAAGAGGTTGTGAGGGGAATGGGAAAATAAACAAGGAGAGAAATGAATTACAGTAGATGGGGTAGAGAGAGAAGATGGGAGGGGAGGGGAGGGGAGATAGTAGAGGATAGGAAAGGTAGCAGAATACAACAGTTACTAATAGGGCATTATGTAAAAATGTGGATGTGTATCTGATGTGATTCTGCAATCTGTATTTGGGGTAAAATTGGGAGTTCATAACCAACTTGAATCTAGTGTATGAAATATGATATGTCAAGAGCTTTGTAATGTTTTGAACAACCAATAAAAAAATAAATAAAAAAAATGACCATATACTGAATTATAAGTAAATAAATCACAATAGAGTTAAAAGGGTTGAAATCATAGAGAATGTACTGTGAACACAAAGGATGTAAGTTATAAATATATAAATATTATATATCTAGAAATTATGGAACTATTTGAAAACAAAACAACACACTTTGAAATGAACCATTGGTCAAAGAAGAAATCACAAGAAAATGAAAAAAAAAAAAGGAAATTGAAAATTTGCATTTTAAAATGCTTACCTTTCAAAGGGAATTAGAAACTAATTGTTTCAGTTTATATCTTAGAAAGTCTGTAAGGTAAGCAAATGAAACCTAAACTAACTATAAGGCAAAAATAATCAGAAGAGTAAAATTAAGAAAATAAAAAAATGAAGTTGTGAAACAAAAAAGTTGTTGTCTGGAAAGGTTAATAATATTGATTAATCTTAGCAAATGTGATCAGGGACAAAAAAGAAGACACAAATGACTGGAAGCAGGAATGAAGAGAAGATGTCACTACCCACATAACAACAATAATAAGAAACATAATAAGCAATCGTATGCCAAAAATCCAGTAACTTAAATGAAATTGACAAATTTCTGAAAAATACAACTTAACAAAACTTTCCCAAGAAGAAATAGAAAGTTTGAATTATACTATATCTACTAAAACTTGAGTTTATATTTTAAAAAATCTTTATCAAAGAAAACTCCAGGAACACAGCCTCACTAGCCAATCTTACCAAACATTTAAGGAAGAAATAATATATTGCACAGGTGATTTCATAAAAATAGAGGAGAAGGACACATTTACCAATTTAGTTTGTGTAGCTCTCATAATTCTTCTACCAAAATTGAACAATAACCACAAGAATTGGAAATTATAGAGTAATATCCTTCACTGATATAGATGGAAAATTCCTTTAAAATCTATTAATGAATTAAATTCAGCAGTAGTCAAATCCATAATTAAGGGAAACAGTGGTTTGTTATTTTTCATTAATATTGAAAAAATTTTTAAATTTACTCTTTCAATTTGGCTCTTGCCTTATTTTCACTCTCTGGTTGATGAAGGAATCTTGCATTCCTGAAAGACCTAGGTGGGAGGAGGGCAGACATTCAAGAATGTCACTTGAATTCTTCAACTGTGATGAGAGGGAGAAATAAACTTTGATAGTTAAGCCAATGGAAATTGCAGATTATTATTGCAGCTGACATTATCCACCATGATCAAAAACTTAAGCATTTTAAACATACTAATTTCATAGTTTTTTCCCCCCATGATTGTCCTATTATCTCCATTGGTGGGTATAGATTTTCTGCCTATGGACTTTCCCTTCCTGTTGACTATGTCTCCCTATCATGTGTAGTCTGTTTCCTTGAATGCTTTGTTTTTTTTTATTTTGAACTCAGTCTCATGAATACTGTGACTTTCTTTTGGAGTTCTGTTTGTGAAGGTATGGAAGTCTTCCTCCAGAGGAATCCTTGAATCCTAAACTGGGTGGGTAGTACACATTTGTACTTCACACCTAAACCTAACACACTTTGGAGTAACTTCTTTCTACTAATGCGAGTTCAAGAAGAAAATATGTTTTCCCCAAATTCCCTCAAAAATGGTTGAGGTTTTCTGGTTTCTCTTACGTGGAACAGGAAATTTTTCTCAGGCTCTGGATTTATGTGAATATCTTTATTCCAGTGCCCCATCTTTCATACGTCCAAGTTCTGGTTGTCTTCCTGGAGTGTGTTAAAATTTCAGAGTCTAATCCTTGAAAACGTATCTTTGGTTTACCTCTTCCTAGGGTTATCATAGCAATATCAGTTTGTTAGTAACTATTTGGAATATGTTTCTGACCCCTGTTTATAGAAGCTCAGGTATGTATTAATTTTCTGTTTTCTTTACCATTTCTTTATGCTGGGAATGGGAGTGAGGGTGGAGCCTGAGTAGCCCCACTGCTCTCCTCTCAGGATTTCCTACTCCTTTCTTCACTTTACCAATTAAAACAAAACAAGGCAAAACTGAATCCTAGAGACAGGGCTGAATATAGTAAAGCTCACAGGCTTACTTATTGGCATGATGGTGAATAAAATTTTTCTATACTCACATCATTCTAAAGTGTAAATTGAGTGGATTGTGCTTGTGGGTCCTTCAGGTTCCTAGCAAAGTACAGGGCATAAATGTTTATTGACCAGTTGATCCACCTTAAAATGGTTTATTTCTAATATTATAGTTTCTAATTTTACATATTTCTAATATTATGGTTCTAATTATAGTTTCTGACATAATGGGGTGCCACCATGGTAAGGAATCATTTCTGTTTGGGAATTAATTTCTCTGGGCTCATGTTCCTTTACGGTGGAAGGCAGGGCCCTTAGACCTTGCAAGATGTGTGCAGAGAATAAGTTGCACTCACATGAGGTGATGTGCGAGTGAAGATCTTCCAGTTGATGTCTCTGAGCTTTCTCTATTCTGTTGTTGGGTTTTAACTTCCTTGTCTAATATTGCCTTTGTCAGAAGGTTTTATCTTGCAGCTCATTCCTTTGGGAATGCCTAAGGTCGGGGATTAGGGGGTTTGGGGAGGCAGATGCCACACCTGTCTGTTGTTTTCTTTCCTTGGCACAACACATGCTCTTTGAAAGACCTGGTCAGTTGTCTCCTCTTCTATGAATGCTTCCATGAAAGAATCAGTCTTCCTTCTTCTGGGGCCTTAGAGCAGTTAAAGCCTATACTGTCGTGTGTATACATGTATCAGTTAACAAACAAAAATTTTCTTCAAGAAACCTCATTGCAAGGACAATGTATTTCCTTGAAATTATGGGGGTCAGTACACCATTCCTACTACTACTTTAAACTCAGTTACTTTTTTGTGAGCCTTTCCCTAGTTCTTAGTGTCACTCTAAAATCCCCTGTCTTAGTTCAGAAACGCGCGAACATTGTTGCTGTTGCCTCCTCCACAGTTGTTGAATTGGGGCGGTTTAGATGAGCTGAGGTCTACTGGACAGCGGACGATAGCGCCCCCTATAGGGGCGCAGGAAACCCCGAGTATTTGTTTCTCTGTAACCTGTTTCTGGGAGCAGAAGGACAGAGACTACCAGAGCTCTCCAAGCCCCTCCCTAGTACCTCTCTTCCAGCCCCTTTTCATATCTTTTCAGAACCACACTTCCTCCCCCTCCTCAACATTCAGGACTCTCCCCGGCCCAGATCTCTACGGCTGTCTTCGCTGTAACTTCTTTGCCTATTAATCCCACCTGGGACCCCAAAAGGCCTAAATAATACCACCAAGTTTTGGTTGTCAGTCCAACAGGAGTTGGAGTTAACTTTTCAATATTCTGAATCTCTTTTAAAGGCGAATGGAAATAAATCAAGCTATCTAACGAGAACCTCAAAACATACATTTGCATCTCCTCTCTTTTTCTGTAGATTGCCTTCCGCACATCCAGAACCCAGCCCAGAATCCAGCTGGTGATGTCCAGGGAATGGTTGCTAAAAGAATACCGGGGGCTTAAGGGATGTTGGAGAGGGCTTCCTCTTTGATCTATAGAGAGACTTTCCTAAGCCTGGTTCCGGGTCGCTGCCACCTAGACGCTGATATGGAGGAGGGAGACTTGGATCCGAGAATTTTTCCGACTTTCTCGAAGTGGTCGGATGCTGCTTCTGGTTGAGAGCAGGAGGGCGCAGAGAGAGGGCAAAGAACGCAAAGAACAGAACCCTGTGTTGGAGAGCCCCCGCCCGAGGCGTGATGCGGGGACCGCTTAGTGGAAACTAGGATGGGGGTACCCAGAGCGTAAGCAGCTGTAAGTGCTAGCACTTTCACCCGGGCGCAGCAGTTCCGGAGGTAGCCAGGAAAACGCCCGGCCCTCCCCCGAGGGCAGGCGGGGAGGAGGCCGGGGCGGGGCTCATCACGTGGAGAGGCGCGCGGGGGCGGGCGAGGCGGGGGCGCGCTCGGCTCTTTAAAGGCGTGCGAGCCAAGCGGGAGAGGTGGCTCCGCGGCCGCAGGCGCAGGCCCCGGCTGACAGCCGAGACGGCGGCGCGCCGGCTCGCGGCAGCTCTGGGACCCAACATGCGCGGCACCAGGGGAGGTGTCTGGCTGGCGCTGGTCGCGTCGCTCCTGCAAGGTAAAGCCGACGCGTCTTCCTGTCCTCCACTCTTCCGCGGGATCCCGGGCGGCTCTTTGCGCTCCGCTCGGGGGCCAGGTTGGGTATCCCCGCCAGAGAGGGGCAGCAGGGCGCTGCCGGGGCTGCAGTTCTGGGCTGCATGGTTGAGCGGCAGGGGTCGCGAGCAGCGGGGCAGGAGGGAAAAGGAAGGGGGGGGGGGGGGACGTGGGGGATCTCTCCGCTGGCCTTTCCTGAGCAGCTTCCCGGTGCTCTTTTCTTCGTAAGTGTCCCTGCAAGGCGAGTTCCAGAGGAAGCTCTACAAGGAGCTGGTCAAGAACTACAACCCGTTGGAGAGGCCCGTAGCCAACGACTCCCAGCCGCTCACAGTCTACTTCTCTCTAAGCCTTCTGCAGATCATGGACGTGGTGAGTCCCAGCGCCGGCTACAGGGATGCCGTCTCCCTGCCGCCAACTCCTAGGGGCTGTGGCAGCACAGGGACTGCCAAGCAGTGTAGCTTGGCCCGGACTTCCTAGCTGGTCGCGGACGAGGCGGCCCGCAGTCTGACCAGGACTCCAGTTTGCCTCGGGCTACCTTGGTCTCCCCGCCTGTTATGGAGGGACCGGGTGAAGCTTTTTTTTCATCGCCCAGGCCACCTGTGCATGAGTACTTTGGGTCTCACCTTTCCCTCAGCTTAGAAACTCAGGGCGAAAGTATTCCATGTTAGGAATCAGTAGCAAGAACAGTGTGCGAATGGTCTCATTCGGTGTCAATTTAATCAGTTCTAGGCTTTTCTGCTGCTACTAGTGTGTAGGTTTGTCATAGGGCGAGCTGTGGATGTTTGGACTCCCCTCCCATTTGAGTAATGGAGATTTTTTTTTTTTTTTACCTTTCTGGTGGATCTTCCTCTGGCAGTCTTCCTCGGAGAACTCAAGGCTCCACACCAGAGATCCACTTGTCTGTCCCTTCAGGCAGCTGCTTCCAGCTCTTATTGAACTCTTGCTTTGCAGCCTTACCAGTGCCCATTTCACTTGGCAAATCTGTGCACTGTCCTCTTGTTTTTTCTTCTAGACTGCTTTGAATATTCAATATGCATTGGTATATCCTTCATAGAGTACTGATACTTTTGCAAAATGTTTGATTCATTATGAATGGGTTTGCATGTCTGGTCCACACAAGGCATCGGATTCTGTTCTGGAGTGCCTGGATTAGGGTAGGGTGGGGCAAAGGAATAATGATATTCATGGAGAGGAAATGATGCCATAACAAAGAGGTGTGCAAGTTAGCCACAACTCCAGGTAGAAAGTGCTAAAAGCCACCAGAAGGTTTCAGGAAGAGTGGCATAAGATGATAGTGACATTTCATAATCCTGCAAATAGTTACCCACATGGCCATGCTGATACGTGTTTGTCATTTAATCTAGTTAAAATTGCAGTGACAAATGACTTCCTTCTGATATTACATGTGTGTCAAATGTGTACTTCTTCCTACAGAAAGAATCCTGTTTTAGATATTGAATGTATGTGTGATGATGTGGAAAAGTTATCTTGAGAGATGTAGGGGAAGATAGCTACTGTCACCTGGATTACTGGTTTATGAGTTAGTTGCTGTTTATGGAGCACAGGCTACAGGGAAGGAGAGAGGATAGGGATTTCAAGTTAGGGAAACAAACTGAAAAAGTAGTTCTAGGTCACAGGGCAATGGAGGTGCAGAGGATTTGGGGTGGAAGAGGCATAGAGACTCCAGGGCATTTGTAAGATGTACTGCTTTATAAAACAGCTCCTGTGTTACTTTAAGGAGCTCAGGATTTGTTCTTGGGATTTTGGTGCCTTTGGGCTTTGTTGGTCTCTGGGTTGTTGATTTTAGGTAAATTTCTTGAGTCTCCTGAGTCTTGACTTTCCTGTAAATAGAATGGATATTTTAGCAATTCATGGGTTATTGTGAGTAGTTTAAGAATGTGGAGATAACTTTAAGAGACCCCACACTGTGCACATTCTGTAGTCATTTTCATAGAAAAATGACATGAGGAAGGGCCAGGCAGTTGAGCTAGTATACTCCACAAATGGTACATGATAGGGTGAGAAAGGGAAGTCAGTCCCCCTTTCCCTACTTGCTCAGGATCTGCTCTGGCCAGGCTACCTCACTGTATGTTCCACAGCAGCCTTTTATGGGGTTGCCCTCATGCTGTCTGGATAGGATGTGATGGTGTAGCAGCTACTTTGCTGAGGAACATGTGTGAGCAAGTGAAGCAGGCCTTCCAAGGCTATGGGAGACTGCTCACTCACAGAGAAGCTATAAGCTTTTTATCCTGGGTATCCCTGCCTCTGTAAGAGACTCTTTGAGGAATGTGATTAATATGAGGCATTTGACCTTAGAAGAAGTGAAAGCGTAGTTAGCATTAATGATGAGAAAAATTCTAAAAATTGTCATTTTTTTTAAAAGTTAAAATAAAAAATCATAAGCACTGTGTACCCTGACCATTCCAGTGTTATAAAACATATGAAGATGACCATCAGCAGCTAGAGGTCATGGAAGGGGCAATCGGAGAAAGTCTTAAAGTCACCTTGGCCGTGGATCTAGCTGTGAATGGATTGAACTTCCCAACCAGGCAATGCTGCATGTTTGTGGAGTGGCCTTGAGAAAAGTACTTTAGCTTTATAAGCCCTGTTTTCTCATGTGTAAAATGAGAATAATAATATCCACTTCACAGGATTTTGAGAGGATTAAAAAAGTGAAAGTTCTTGACACACATGATTCACTGAAAATTTGCTCTATCTTAATCACAGAAGTATTTACAGGGCAGGAAGTCCATGCCTAGAAAGGTGTGGTAGCCTGCCTAAGGTCACACAGTGATTAGAGAAAGGGTAGTGAGGAAAACCCACATCTAACTCACAGGTCCTTCTTTCTAAATCTGCAGCCTCCTTTGGACTGGGTAACTTATTTTGTGGAACAAAGTCAGCATAATCTACTCAAACTGAATGAACTGTAACAAATTGAATATGATTGTCCTAACATCCTGGATGAGAAAGAAGTCTCTATATGAGACAAGGAAATATGTAATTATTTGTATTCTAGTTCTGCTTGGCTCTGCCTTGTTAAGAAACAAAATCAGGTTTTTCCAGCTGAAATCTCAGCACCCTGGACAGAGACACTATGGTTCTCATAAGGGAATTATGTGGCAAAATCTTGGCTGATAAGGATTCTCTTTACAAATTCAACTCTAGGGGTCATTTACCCATCTCACTGGGCTATTCTAGACCATAGTCATTTCCCCCCGCCCCGCCCTATTATTGTTCCACTTTTTGTCGGCAAGGAATTCTTAGAGAGCTAGGGAAATGGCGTATGTTTTTACATATTTTATTTTCATTAAAGATCATTTATTCTTTTGTCAATTTATTCTACACATTTATTGGGCTAATAATATGAACTTTGCTAGATTCTGTTAATTTACAGATGAGCAAGAGATAATTTCTATTTTCAGTGATCTCATTATCTGGCTTGAGATACTAAAAAAGTAAATCCAAGCTTACTATATTGATGAAATTTAACATAATATACCAAGTGCTGCAGATCTTCATAAGGAAAACAATTATTTCCAACTATAGTGGCTGAAAATGGTTTCAAAAAGGAAGTGACTGGCTTTCTAAAGGTGAGTGGAGTTTGCCAGTTGGAGAAAGTAGGAATGGCTTTCCAGGTAATGAGAACAGAGAGAGGAAAAATGCAGTGAAGGAGGCACACATTTCAACAAGGTGGGCTCCTGATTCCTGGGTGGTCTTATTTATTGTAGTTGGACATGATACCTTTATTTATTTATTTTTATGTGGTGCTGAGTTTTGAGAAGTTCTAAAAGAGGGATACCTGGTTACTGACAGTTTTACTGATCCTTTTATTTTGTGTTAGAGAAAACACCTAGCAAGATGGAAGTTATGATTTTTCTTTGGTAGAAGTGTTAATATGTGAGGTGTCTTGAATGCTTCTGCAGAGTTCACACTGGGCTCTAGTCTGGGTACCTAAGAGAACAGGAGGAAGTGGCATGCCAAGCATTTCATGAAGCTGAAAGACCAGCTTGCTGTAGCATGTTTTCCTAGAAATGAAAACAATCTAAACTGTGACATTTTTATTAAATGTAACAAGTGTAAATTATAGATTACAGTAAAAAAATGTGCATATGTTTTGAGGACAAACAAGAGTCTTCAAAGGAATTGATTTACCCACTGTGGTTTGCTCTAGTCAATAGGTGCTTGATAAAGCACTAGGTACAGAGTGGGAAGGTGAATTCCTGAGTAGGGGAGGGAAGTAATCAGATCTGTGTTTAGATGATACTGAGAGCATTGTGTGTGGGATAGGTTGGAGAGGAAGGAGGAATGTATGTCAGAGATGAGGATGGGTCTTTTTTAGTCTGTTTTCTGTTGCTAAATTGAAATACTGAGACTGGGTACTTTATAAGAGGTTTAGTTTGGTTCTTGAATTTGGAGGCTGGGTAGTCAAAGGATATGGTGCTGGCATCTACTCAGTTTCTGATGAGAGCCTTGTATTGCTTTAATCTGTGGTGGAAAGCAGAAGGGCAAATAGACACACACAGAAGAGGCAAAATACCAAAGGTGACCTTATTTAGAACAACCTGCTCTTGGGGTAACTAATCAGTCTCATGAGAATGTATCCAAAGAAAGCATACAGAGTATCCAAAGAAAGGCATTAATCCACTCATGAGTGCTCTGTCTCCATGACTCAACTACCTCCCACTAGCCCTCACCTCCTAATACTGGTGCACTGAGGAATTTAAATTCCAACACTTGAACTTTTGGGGACAAACTGAAACAACAGCAAGGTCAAACTTAAAATGATACTTGTGGGAATGTGGAGAGAGGGAAACATTTGTTAAGTGAAAGTACCTCAATTATTCCTAAATGCATACACTCTGACTTATGATGATTATTAATTTATTAACCTCATGGGCTTGTCACTGGGCTGGGAATGAGATAGTACATAAGAAATCATTTTGAATTGTTGCAAATGGAAGATTCTAAACTGCCAACAATTTTCATAATATTTCTCCTTTATTCTTGCCATTTGGTCAGTCACCTGGACACATACATCTAAAGGCCATTGTAAGAGCTGATTTGCATAAAATAAATGTGCATAGTTATGAAATCATGTCCAGAAGGCAAGGTTGTTTAAGATGAATAATATGAATCAATATATAATTAGGCACAAATATAAAACACATAATTATGCACAAATGATTTTTGGAATTTTTATAGATTTTGGATTGCAGGTCCACTTTTTGGAAGTTTTAATCACAGGTCAGTAGTGATCAAACATGTAGAGTTTACCTAAATGCAGAAGGCAGCAAAGTTGTGGAACCCAGTATCCTAGAGGTTTGTGTTTCCTCTGAACTCCCCTTGGTGGCCCTGTGCTCAGGCTCATCAGATTTATGATTTTGCATTTACTCACTACTATTTAAAAATGCTATAACTCTAAATATTATTCCATATTATTTATAAAGATTACACTTATAGAACACATTCTGAGAACAAATGCCTAAGGAAAATCTGGAAATTATCCCAGTAAAGTTATTTTTCCACACTTTTTTTCCCTAGCAGTTTTGGGTTTATAGCAAATTTAAGAGGATGGTACAGAGGTTTCCCATATACCTCCATGCCCACACATGCATAGCCTTCTTTATCAACATCCCCCACCAGTGGTACACTTGTTACATTCAGTGAACCTATATTGACATGTCATTATCACCCAAAGTTTAGAGCTCACATTGGGGTTTCACTGATGGTGATATGCATATTTATGGACTTGGACAAAGATAGAATGGTAAGTTTCCACCACTATAGTGTTGTACAGAAGAGTGCTTTTGCTGCTCTAAAAACCCTCTGTGCTATGCCTTTACATCTCTATCCTCTACTCCAACCCCTGGCAGCTGCTGATTACCTTTTTACTATCTGCATAATTTTGCCTTTCCCAGGATGTCACATATCTGAATTCATACTGTATGTAGCCTTTTCACATTGCCTTTTTCATCATCAATATGCATTTTAAATTCTCCATTTTCTATGACTTGATAGCTTATTTCTGTTTAGCACTGAATAATATTATATTATGGATAAATCATAGTTCATCCTTTCATATTGAAAGGCACTTTATTTGCTTCAAAAAATTGGAAATTATTAACAAATTATTAATGAAGCTGTTATAAACATCTATAATCATGTTTTTATGTGGATTTAAGTTTTCAAATCCTTTGGGTAAATATCAAGAAGGACAATGACTGGAATGAATGGTAAGAGTATATTTACTTTTGTGATAAACTATTCGACTGTATTCCAAAGTAGCTGTACCATTTTGTAGTTCCACCAACAATAAATGAGAGTTCCTATTGCTCCCCATCCTCAGGAGCATTTGATATTGTCACTGTTCTAGATTTTGTCCATTCCCATAGGAATGTAGTGATATCTCATTGTTATTTTACTTTGTGTTTCCCCTATGACATATGGTGTAGAACATCTTTAGGTTTATATGCCATCTGTATCTCTTTGGCAAGGTATCCATTCAGATTTTTGACCCAGTTTTGAGTCAGCATGTTCATTTCTTATTAAATTTTATGAGAAATATATATATTTGAATAACATTTCTTTACCAGGTGTGTCTTTTGCAAATATTTTCTCCCAGTGTTTGGCTTGTCTTCTCATTCTCTTGACAATGTTTTTCACTTAGCAGAAGTTTTTTTTTTTTTTTTTTAATTTTGATGAAGTCCATCTTATTGACTGTTCTTTAATGGATCATACCTTTGGTGTTGTGGATAAAATGTCATCACCATACCCAAGGTCAACTAGGTATTTCTCCTGTGTTATATCCCAGGACATGTATAGTTTTGCATTCTACATTTCAATCTGATAAATTTTGAGATTTATTTTGTGAAGGTCTGTGTCATTTGACTCATTCATTCATTCTTTGTGTGTGTGTGTGTGTGTGTGTGTGCACGCGCACATAGAAGTCTAGCTGTTGTATCATTTGTTTAAAGGCCTATCAGTTGAATATTTTCACATGGGTCTATTTTGGGTTCTTTATTCTGTTCCATTGATCTATTTGTCTTTCACCAACAACTTGCTGTCAAGACCATTGTGGTTTTCTAGTAAATCCAAAGTTGGATAGTATTATTCCTTCAAATTTGTTCTCCTTCAATATTTTATTGACTGTTCTGGGTCTTTTGCTCGTTCATATAAGCTTAAGAATCAATATGTCAGTATCTACAAAATATCAGTGGAATTTTGGTTGGGATTACAGTGTAATTTATATAGCACAAGACGGGAAGAACTGACATCTTGACAATATTGAGTTTGTGAAAATGGAATTGTTCTCCATTTATTTAGTTCTTTTATATCTTCCACCAGAGTTTTGCAGTTTTCCTGATACAGACTTTTGTACATCATTTTTTTAAAGATTTAAACCCAGGTATCTACTTTTGGCAGGCTTAAATTATGTTATGTTTTAAATTTCAAGTTCTTTTGTTCATTGCTGGTACATAGGAAAGTGATTAGATTTTACATATTAACCTTGTGTCCACCAACCTTGATGTAATGGCTTATTAGCTCCAGGAGAGTTTTTAATTTGTTAATTCTTTCAGATTTTCTACATCGACAATTATGACATTGGCAATAATGCAATTTTATCCCCCCCAATTTGTATATATTTATTTCCTTTTTATCTTATTGCGTTAGCTGTAATTCCAGTATGATATTGAAAAGAAGTGATCAGAGGGCATGTTCTTGCCTTGTTCTTGATCTTAGTGGAGAAGTTTGAATTTCTTACCATTAAATGTGTATCTAGTTGTTGGATTTTTGTAGATTTTCTTTATCAAGTTGAGGATGTTCTCCTATATTTTTACTTTACTGATTTTTTTGGTTGTTTTTGTTAATCAATGTTTATTTTGTGAAATGCATCTATTTTTCTGCATCAGTTGATATGATTATATGATTTCTCTTTTTTAGCTGGTTCATGGGATGGATAACATTACTATTTGAATGTTGAGTGAGCCTTGCATATCTGGAATAAATCCCTTTGGCTGTGGTGTATAATTATATTTATTCATTGTTGGATTCAGTTTGCTCATATTGTGTTGAGGATTTTATCTGTTCATGAGCGTGTAGTCCTCATTTCTTATAGTGTCTCTGTCTGATTTTGTCATTAGGGTAATACTGGCCTCATAGAATGATTTAATATGTAGTCCCTCTGCTTCTGCCATTTGAAAGAGATTGTAGAGAATTGTTATATTTTCTACCTTTAAATGTTTAGTAGAATTTGCCAGGGAACCCATTTGGGTCCGATGCTTTCCTTTTTGGAATATTATTAATTATCGATTCAATTTATTTCATAAATATAGGTCTGCCCAGATTGCCTATTTTTATGTGTGTGAACTTTGGCACATTATGTCTTTCAAAGAATTATGAATTTCATGTAGGTTTTCAAGTTTGTGAACATAGAGTTGTTCATAGTATTTTTACATATTATTTTAATATCCATTGGATCTACAGTGTTGTACTGTTTTTTCAGTTCTAATATTGGTAATGTATATCCTCTCTAGTTTTTGGTTAGTGTGGCTTCAAAGAATCAGGTTTTATTTCAGTTCATTTTACCTATTGATTTTCTGTTTTCCATTTCATTGATTTCAGTTATAAATATTTCTATTGTTTACTTCAGATTTGTGGTCTTCCCCGCTAAGGTAGAAACTTAGACTTTAGATTTTATTGATTTTAGATTTTTCTTTCCTGAGATGTTCATTCCGTGTTCTAAAATTTCCTCTAAGCACTGTTTCTACTAGTTCTCACAAATTTTGATAAGTTATGTCTTTATTTCAGTTAGTTCACAATATTAATTCTTGAGATTTTTTTCTTTGACCTGTGTGTTTAGAAGTTTTGATCTCTATATGTCTTGGAATTTCCAGCTATCTTTGAGTTATTGATTTCTAGTTTATTGAGAACTTAGAGTATACACTGTATGATCACTATTCTTGTTAAACAATGCTTTGTGGCCTAGAATGTGTTCTGTTTTGTCGAATGGACCATGTGATCTTGAAAAATGCAGTTCTGCTATTTGATGAAATGGTCTATAGATATTGATTATAGCCAGTTGTTTAATGATGTTGAGTTCAGCTGTGTTCTTAATGATTTTCTGCCTGCTGCATCTGTCCATTTTTAGTAAACTTGTATTGAAATCTCCAACTATGATAGTAGATTCATCTATTTCTCCCTGAAATTGTTAGTTTTTGCCTCATATAATTTTACATCCTCTTGTTAGATACATACATGTTAAGGATTTTGACATTTTCTTAGAAAATTAGGCCCCTTTGTAATGACCCTTTGAAGGCGTCTGTATCTGAAATCAGTATAGCGTTCTTAAATTAGTGTTGGCAAGATATGCTTTCCTTCATTAATTAATCTGAATGTGCCTTTGTATTTAATGTGGGGCTTTGTAGACAATGTAAATTTGGGTCTTGTTCTTTTTGGTCCACTTCAATGATTTATGTTTTTTAATTGGTGCATTTAGGTCATTGAAATTCCAAGTGATTATTGATACTGTTGGCTTATTATCTACCACATTTTTTATTGTTTTCCATTTGTTGTCCTTAACCTTTATTCCTGTTCTTCTACTCTTCTGCCTTTTTGGGCTGGATATGAGCATTCTACATGATTCCCTTTTATTTCTTGGTATATCACTTATACTTTTTTTAAATTTCTGTTTTTCACGTTTTCAGTGATTTCCCTAGAGTTTGCAATACTCATTCAACTAACCCAAGTTCTACTCTTTTGATAATTGTTGGCTTGGTATGTTTTTCTCCATTTATTGCATTGTTACCACTTCATAGATAGTGTGATTACATTATAGTAACAAAATAGTCCTGTATACATAACTAAATACATGATTGCTGCCAATTTAAGAATAAGAAAAACAAATATTTGTATCTTATACATTTTTTTGCAGTCTTCCTTTTTGTAAATTTGAGTTTCTGACCTCAAATCTACTCATTTTATTTCTCTCTAAAGAACTTCTTTTAAGATTTTCTGAAATGAAGGATATCTGGCAACAAATTTCCTCAACTTTTGTTTGTATGGGTTCACCTTTGTTTGTTTATAAATGTGTTTATTTTCTGTTTGTTTGTTTGTTGGGGGGATTATAACCAATACTTTACCACTGAGCTACATCTCCAGTTATTTATTTATTTATTGGCAGAGTCTTGCTAAGTGGTCCAGGGTGGCCTCCAATTTGTAATCTTATAGCCTCAGACTCCAGAGTCACTGGGAATATAGGTGCCCAGCTCTTCTTTACTTTTGAAGGATAATTTCTCAGGGTACAGAAATCCAGTTTGGCGGGTTTTGTTGTTGTTGCTTTTTCCTCTCAACATTTTAAATATCCACTCCAATCTTCTTGCTTGCCGAGTTTCTGAGAAGTTGAATGTAATTGTCTTTTTTTTTTCTTCTCTATAGATAAGGTCTTTTTTTCCTTCTGGCTTCTTCCAGAATTTTGTCTCTATTTTTTAATTTTCTCTAGTTTGAAAATCATACATGTAGATGTATAGTTTTTATTTGATTGGCAGTTTATCCTACTTCATCTTCCCTGCAGTTATTGTCTATGGTTTGGTGATTGACAAGAACTTGGGGGAATTGTGGGTCATTGTTGTTTCAAGTATTCTGTTCCTTTCTCTTTCTGGTACTTCCATTATGTATACATGATTTGTTTTCTTGTCCTACAGTCCTTGGATATTCTGTTCCTTTTTTTTTCTTACTGTATTTGTTCTCTTTTTGTTTTCAGAATTTCTATTGATATATCCTGAAGCTTAGAGATTTCTTTCCTCACATGTCTAGCACATTATAAGCCCATAAAAGGCATTCTACATTTCTGTTACCATGTTTGTGATTTCTAGCATTATTTTTTGGTTCCTTTTTAGAATTCCCATCACCCATATATTCTTGCATGCTTTCTACTTTATCCACTACAGCCCTTAGTATATTCATCAGAATTGTTTTAAATTCCTGGTCTGATCATTCCAAAATTCCTGTCGTATCTGTTTCTGATGCTTCCTCTGTCTCCTCAAATTGTATCTGTTGCTGTATCTGAGAAGGGAAGTGCTCCGTGTCCTGAGGTCAATCAGGTCTCAGTGGTTTGCCTAAGCCTCTGGACTGTGACACTTACAAGTGTTTCTCAGTAATTTTCTCCATCCTCGGACATGGTGGCTAATACAGACTTCAGTTGGTATTTTCCTTTCCTCAGGCAAGTTAGGCTTTGACAAGAAATCAACAGTTTAGAGACAGGTGAATTTATTCTTCCTCAGAGCAGGCTTTGTTTAGAGTAGAGTGGTCTGGTGTATTTCAAAATGGCTCCTTTGGCCCTTCCCTGCTAAGACACAAAGGGGATTTTTCTTTGATCTTTACTGGAGGAAACCTAGTCAGGGTCCTGGAGGTAAATCCTACAATACCATGGGGCCCCTCTATGACTAAGTCTCTCTGCAGTTTTTAACTCTCAGAGTTGACTGCATTGGACTTTTAGCAATTCATTAATTACCAGAAGGATTTCCTGCCCCCCCCCCCCCCCACTGGTTTCCACAGTGGTTTTTGCTCTGAGTCTCTGTTGTGAACAGTGGCTCCCTGTAATCACCTGTTTCTCCAGCACTGGGGGCAGCTGTGTGCCCTGTGAAATCCCCTTTCGGGGGTCTAAGAAGAGCTATTGATTTTTTTTTTTTTTCAGTCTGTTCAGCTTTTACTTCTTGTTAGGACACAGTGGTAGCTTCCTAGCTTATTACATGCAGAACTAGAAACCAGACCTAATAATGTTATGAAAAGTAACATTTCTTAAAATTTACAAAAGAAGTATATGTTTTATATCATGAACCAAAGTAAATTAAAAAAAAGAATGGGTGTGTGGATCATCCAGATCACCCTTGCCCAAGGTGTTCTGGTGCAGCTGTGCTATCTTTTCTTCATGTTTATGGATGTGTAGAGAAATATTTAAAAATTAAAATGGTGAGAAACCATGTATAGTGCCTTAATCAATATTAACAGGCATTAATTTTAAAGTGATGCAAATAGGCCAAGTTGTAAACAACTGCAAGTTTTAAAATCAAATTGTGTTTTTCCCCGTTATTGTATAACTTCCACCATCACTTTCTGTTCAATACCTATTCCTTTGTAAATTTAGAAATCATCTAGAATTGTTTTATTGTTCACTTGTTAGCAGTGTGAAGATGTATTTTTCTTTTTTTAAAAATTCCTTATTTGTTCTTTTTAGATAAACATGATAGTAGAGTGTACTTTGACAAATTATACATACATGGAGTATAACTTCCCATTCTTGTGGTTGCACATGATATGAAGTTTCACTGGTATTGTATATCATATATGTACTCAGGAAAGTTAACGTCTGATTCATCCTACTGTTTTTCCTCTTCCCATCCCTTCCCTTCCCTTTGTTCACCTTTGTCTAATCCAATGAACTGCTGTTCCCCCATTATTGTGTGTCAACATCCACATATCAGAGAGAACATTCAAATAGACGGATTTTTTTAAAGCTTTAGTTTGATCATCTTTGTCTTTGTCGATCTTTAATGTGATTACTGATATCGTTAGGTTTAAATCTATCCTTCAGTATTTGCTTGCTTTTGCCCTGTCTCTTCTCCATTCATTTTTTTCTCCTCTCTTACATTCTTCTGCATGAACTACTCATTTGATATGATTCCAGTTTTACTTTCTTCTAGCCTGTGAGTCATACATTCTTCTTGTAGTGGCTTAGAGATTATAGCAGGAATCCTTGAATAATGAAACACTACGTTATAACTGTTTCTGTATAATATGAGGACTTAAGATCACTTCATTTCCATTTCCATTCCAACCCCATAATTCTAACTTTTGTGCAATTATTGTCATATATTTTATTTGTATCTTTTTTTAAACTCTGTAATACAGATTATCACTATTTTATACATTAGCATATCCTTTTATATTTATCCAAACATTTAAATTTTGGCTACTTTTGTCCCTTCCTATATCTTTTTTTTTTTTGAGAGAGAGAGAGAGAGAGAATATTTTTAATATTTATTTTTTAGTTTTCAGTGGATACAACATCTTTATTTTTTTATGGTGCTGAGGATCGAGCCCAGCGGCCCAGCACATTACCGCTTGAGCCACATCCCCAGCCCCCTTCCTATATCTTCTAACTTTCATCTGAAATCTTTTTCCTTCTACCCTTTAGTGTTTTCTTTTGTGTGGGCCTGGGAATAGCAAGATCTCTCTTTATTTGCTTTTTTTTCAAAATATATTTATACTGCTATCTTTTTTTTTTTTAGTGTTGCTGCTATCATTTTTAATAATTTAGAGATACAGACTCTGGGTTGACAGTGATTCCTTTCAGCACTTTGAGGTACCACCCCATTGTTTTCTGACTTCCATTGACTTTCTAGGGGTCAGCTGTACACCTTGTTTTTGTTCCCTCAGGGTTACTCTCGTTTTTTTTTTTTTTTTTTTTTTGTCTGCTTTTAAATTTTACTTTTGATATTTGGTTTCTAACAGTCTTACTATGCTGTACATAAGGCATTTTTTTTTCCTACTTGTGATTCATAATACTTCTTGAGTCTATTACTTGTTTTTTTTTCATAAGTTTTGGAAAATTGTCACCAATTATTTACTTTAAATATGGCTTCTGTTTCATTCTGCTTTTATCCTTTGGGATTGCAGTTATGAATTGGTCATAGTTTGTCACTTTATCCCAGTGATTCTCACCTAGAAGCAGTATAGTCCCTGAGGGGATATTTTTCAGTGTCTTCAGACATTTTTTGGTTGTCTAACTGGAGAAGAAGGTGGTAATGATATTTATTGGGAAGAGTCCAATTGGGAAAGGAATGCTGTTAAGTATCCTAAAATGCATAGGACAGCCCCCCAAGACAAAAAAAATTGTCTGGGCCCCAAAATGTCAATAGTGTGAAGATTAAAAAAAAAGCAAACAAACAGAAAACAAACAAACAAACAAAAAACATTGTAGTCCCTATATTTCATATTCTTTTCTATAATTTCTGTTATTTTCTTTCTGGGCTTCAGACTATTTTCTGTTGACTGATAGTTAGTAATAGATTCTCTCATTGTATCTATTTGTTGTTCGTTCCAGAATTATAGAAAAGAATATGAAATACAGGGAATACAATTGGTTTTAAAGTTTCAGATACTGTATTTTTTACTTTTAGAATTTATATAGATCTCAAGTTTGTCCTAAAATTTCTCAAATACATCAATAAGAATAATTTTATATCTGATGACTCCATCCTTGTGATATTTTATGCTTCTGTTTCTATTTTTGATTTTTCCTCTCAATTTTCAGTCACATGGCATTTTCACATGTTCCTTCTTAGACTGATGGTTTTGTAGTTCATTTCAAACAATGCATATAAAAAATTGCAGTGATAATCTGAGGGTACTGAAAATACTATTACTCCTATTTTATATTTGCTTCTGATCAAAAGCCAGCCTATAACACCAGCAATAACACCAGCAATAACAAATTACCTTAATCCATGTAGGAATTAAAAAAATAAGAAGCCAGGCTTCAGTCTTTGCGAGGTTGGTTCTTGCATCTACATTCTAGGGTGTAAACCCAGAGAGTCTACTAGAATTTTTTTTTTTTTTTTTTCATCTTCAGTAAGCCCTGAACTCCTGTTTTGTCTTCCTTGCTCTTGAATCTAGGTCTCCTCATTTTTAACTTCTTAGGCATTTTTAAAAGAATCACCATATGGTTCTGGAAGAGTAACCTACATCCTGTTGTTCTCTCAGGGTATTCCTTTGCTCTGGGAGCTTCTCTACAATTCCTCACTGCCCTGTGAGTTTTCCTGTGCCTTCACACACATGAGTTTTGCATTTCTTCCAACTTTCCTAATTGTTCTCATTTAAGGTTTGGTTAACACTACCTCCTTAACATTGCTGATAACATTGTTATCCTTGTTGATAGCAGAATTGAAATTCTAAATTTAAACTTGTTTACAGTGCTCCTTTATAATTGATCCATATTTATTGCAGTAGAATTTTATCCCTGTCAATATTGCTTTTGGCTCTAAGAACATAAATCTACATTTTTTTTTTTTTTTTTACTGTTACAGGCTGAGAATTATGGGCAGTTTTACTAAAGGAGACTTTGTTGTAAATGATACCCTTGAAGTCTACCTCTGAAGGTTTTCTCCCAAAGAATTCAGTTCTCTCAGAGCTCCTGGTTCATTCCTGACATGCTGTTAAAGAAAGAGAAATAGTCTTGTTATGGAAGGATGCCATTGAAAATCTCTGCTCTCTTATTGGTTTATTTTAAAAATCAGGATTAGGTAGTGTTTTACAAAAAAGAAAGTTATTTGGAATCCTTTTTTCATTTTATTTATTTAATTTATTTTGGTGCTAGGGATTGAACCCAGGGCCTCATGAATGCTAAGTATGCTCTATACTAAGTATGCTCTATCACTGAGCTGTATCCCAGCACTCATTTGGTATCTTCTAATAGCAATTCACATGCTCTTCATTTCAGTGATTTCCTCACAGTCAACGCCAACTATAAATGACTGTGGCAAAAATGATTCCAAAGTATCACAAAATAGTGTACATGTGTCCATATTATCCTTACCTATTACCCTTTACTTTCACTGTTAAATATCATTTTTGATAGAATAAAGCATCACATAATACAGTTATTCATATTCCAAGATATCAAATTGGAAGCTATATAGTAGCCTCAGATCACAGCTCCTGGCAAGATGAAATAATCAACTGAAACTAATATGAGATCCAGTTGGAAGTTATGTAAAATCTGGTATAATGCTATAAAAATCAGCAGAGAAGAGGCCTGGATAAGAGGCCTGACCACCTGTTCTGAGTCGATGGCTGGTGCAGGAGCTGATGAGTCTCAACTGTTGGTGGCAGAGGGAAGAGGGAAGGAAATTGCCATTGTCATTGTTAATGAATTCCACAAGTAAGAGATCCTCAGTGTGGGAAATTTACTCTTGGATCACTGAAAGAAAATTGTAAAGATTCCTATCTTAGTTTATAGACCAACTGATATCCAAAATGTTAATATTATCAAGGTGAAGCAACCAAATGTGTATCATATTGGGGATTAGGGCCACAGCACAGCTATTAGGACTAGGATTTTTTTGTTTGTTTTCAGTCCTAGGCATTAAACCCAGAGCTTTGAGCATGATGGAAAAGCCTCTGCCACTGAACTATGTCCCTGGCCCTAGGACTAGGATTTCTGAGATCTTTTTACCATAAGCACCCAGAAAAATTGTATAGGAAAAATATTGGTTTAGTATATTCTGTAGCTGGAGTAGAAAGGGTTTGCCAAGATAAAGTACTATCTAGTTTAATGATGTTATAACAAGAGTCTGCTTTGCATGATTGTCTGTTTAACAATATGATAGACCATCAATAAAATAAAAAAAAAATTCCTGTCTTGAGTCAAAAAGTCTACTTTAGAGGAAGGAAAACCAGTTTGCTTTAGTATATAGAGAGAAGGCAAGCATTGGAGTGGCTTTCAAGTTGGTTTCAAGTTTTAGAAATTTATTATGAATTTCTAATCTGTTTTAAGAAGCTCACATATAGAATAAATTATGTTTGGAAATTTTGATTAAACAAATTAGGCTAAGACTGCTCACTGATTGCCAGAATATATTTCATTAAATTCAAATTGATAAAATTTGCAATTGAAATCACTAATTAGAAAACATTAGTTTGTTATGTTTTCTATGAAAACATTTTATTGTCACTTGAAGTAAACTTTAACTCACCAGCCAGCTCAGGGAGAGACACAAGCTTCAATTTTGGAAATTTCCTTAATTCCATTTTAAAACTTTGTAGTATAATAGATATGGGCAAATGCACCATATCAAAACCAAATGCGCCATATCAAAACAACTCAGTAAGTTGTCACAAAGGGAGCCCACCTAAGGTAACACCACCTACACAGCTTTTCACTCTTTCAGAGTATTTATCTATCTATCTATCTATTTATTTTATTGCGGTGCTTGGGGTCAAAACTGGAGTCTTGCAAATGCTAAGCATTGGCTCTGTCACTGAGCTATATCCCAGCCCCCTTTTCTAGAACTTTATATACAAGCATACAATATGTAATCTTTTGAATCTGGCTGCTTTTGTTCAATTTATTTTTGTGAGTCCCCAGGTTGTTGCCTGTAGCTCTACTTTATTTATTTTTGTTGTAAGATGATAATAAGATTTCTTATTTTATCTATGGATATTTAGGTTGTTTCTAGATTTTCGCTATTATGCAGAACACTGCCACAAATATTCTTTCAGCTGTTTCTTTGAAATTTACATCCACATCTCTAAATGAAATGCTCATATTGCCACTTTTTGGTGTAAGTTATGTTCAACATCTAAGGACTTATCATTGCTGAAAGTGAGGATTTAATTCTTCATTTTCTCCCCACCTCCACTGCCACACAGTTGCCAAATAGTTATCTCCCTGTCTTCCCACCTTCCCACAGTGAAACTACATAATCGGTTTTTGTTAAATTAATCTATAGTATTTATATGAAAATCTTTGCAATCACTTCACATCTGAGCCATGGAGTAAATTATGATATATTTGTTTTCATTAGAGTTAATACTATCTTTTCCAGTTGTTGACTCTCTCATATAATCCCTGTTTTATCCTGACTCTTCAGTAGAAACATAAATCTCTTTCCTTATGTTAAGACACATGTGGATTCCTATCTTTAACATTATTAGAGACTCTTGATACATTTTGTTCTGTTTGAAACTAGATTTGTTGTTTCCTAGGCCTATCCTACAGCTGTCAAACTGGTGCTTATTTTCACTTTTGCCTTCTGTCAACAATTCTGACACCAAGTGGGTGCCTTATAATCCAATTTAGCTCTGACACTACCCACTTAGCCTCAATTCCCACACATTAAAGGGCAAAACTCCTCAACAACACTGTCCTTAATTCAGATGTCAGTCTTTCTGTGCAAGGGTTTGCATTTCTGTCTGATCTGTAGGTAGTAGTGGGCTTGGTAGGTCATAGGATCATGATTTTAACTTTTCCTGATGATGCCAAATGGTTATATCAGTTAACATTTCTACCAACAGTATTTGAAGGTTCTTGTTGCTGCTCATGCTCCCTGAAACTTGGTATTTTCAGTCCTTTAAATTTGTCATTCTGGAGCACTGGATATAGCTCAGTAGTGTAGTGCTTACCTAACATGCTCAGCGTCCTGAGTTTGATCCACAGTACTGCAAACATAGAAAAAACATAAATTTACCCTTCTGATGGAGTTATATTTCCTTGTAATTTTAATTAGTGGCTCTCTGATTACTAATAAAGTTGAGGACATTTTCATTTTTTAGCTTTGCATTTGAATATTTACTTTCAAGAAGTCTTTATTCATATCTCTTGTATATTCTCTTTTTTTTACTTATTTGTAGGAGTTTTTCTATTTTGAACATGCACCCTTAGTTATTGCTTATTTTGTGCAGCTGTAACAGAATACTTGAGACTAGGTGTTTCTTTTTATCTTTCTTAAGGCTGGAAAGTCAAATATCAAGGTGCCAGTATCTAGCTAGGGTCTTCTGTCAGTGTCATAACATGGTGGGAGGCATCACATGGCATAGGAGCAAGAAGAGAGAGCAAGAGAGGGTAGACCTACTACTTACTCCTGCATTTATGGCATTAGTCCATTCATGAGGGTGGAGCCCTCATAACTTCCACCTCTTTAAGGCCCCACCTCCTAATACCATCATAAAGGAAATGAAAATGTAAATTTTGGAGGGGATAAACAGTCAAACCATACTAATCAGTTACTTACTTTGCAAATATCCTTTGAGACTCTTTGGGACTCTTTGGCTTGTTGGTTTACTTTTTAAAATGTTCTTTCTTTTTTCTTTTGAAAACTTTTAATGGAAGTATAGTATACTTGTAGAATATGGTGTCTTCTGATAAGCAGAAATTCTTTAGCATGGCCCAACTTAGAAATCCTTTCTTATATGTTCACTGCATATGATGCCATGTTTTAAAAGTATTTTTTTCCCTCACATTCATTAAGATATTTTTCTTTTTTTGTCTGTGCTGGAGATTGAACCCAGGGATTCAGATACACTAAACATATCTTTTCCTGCAGAGTTTTACTCCCAGCCTGATTCTATACGTTCTTAATAAGGTTTTTGTTATTGTATGATTGTAATTTTATTGTTCTTATTTATATCTGTATTGCACCTAGAACTGATTTTTTTGTGTGGTTTAAAGTATATTTAAGTAGCTTAAATATACTTTAAAATTTAAATTTAAATTAAATTTAAAATTTAAATTTAAATTAAATTTAAATTTAAAGAAATCTTGACCAATGAATTCCTATTATTTTTCAAGACTAAAGGGTTACTAGTGTGATGAATGAATGATTGTCAAACTAAATCACATTTATACATCATATTATCCACTATGGAGAAAATATATTAGCTGTGGTAGTTTTTAATATTTAGAAATGTTGAAATGACATAATTATTTACAGAGCTAACAGTAAAGAAGGATTTATGAGAAGCCTTGGACCCTGTCCTAGGATTTCCCATTGCTGTATATCTTCATAAGACAGCTAGTTTTTACAGCCTCTATTTCTTGTTATTATGACTATTTTAATACTCTTCTTATATTTCTATTTCTTGATTTATTAAAATATCAAAAAATCTAGACTCCTAAGATTAAAGTGCTTTAAGTATGGATATTCTTCAGGGATATTCTTATTTTTAGAGGGGATTTTGTTAAAAGAAAATTTACTGAAGTTTATTGGAGCAAAGAAGCATTCATGAATCAGGCAGCACTGAATGCTAGAAAAGGTTCAGAGAGTTTAACCCAGTAGCAAGCTTTTATAAGCCAAATGCAGAAGTAGAAAAATCAGGAAGGTTTTATAGGTGGAATGCAGAAGTATAGAAATCATCTGATTTGCTACAGGTGGGCATTTGCCTATGTGGGCATGGTCTGATCAGTTGGTTACCTGTGATTGACTGAAACCTGACTGGTTATCATTGGGTGAAACTTTGCTGTTCATTATACTTCCAAATTAGATTGCACTATGGTTGCTTGGGTTTGTTAGGTTGCTATTCGTTACATAAGAAGTAACGGTATGGGGACAGCCTCTGGTCAATGGTCTCTTATTTAAAAATTTGTTTATTAGGCATGACAATGTGTCCCTCAAAGCAGGGTCTGATAATGAAAGTTAGTGGCTCATGAATGAAATGGGGATGGGTTTTTTTTTTGTTTGTTTGATCTTATAATCTGCCTCTGAAGGAAAATCAAAGTAAGTGTTTGCAAAGTGACCTAGTACACCAAAAGCTAGCTAAACTGATTTTAAAGATGGTATTTAAATAGGTAATGCAGTTTTTGGTATATAATCTTGGACAACCTTAACTTTATATTTATACCTTATAAAATAAAACATATTTGGGATTTAAAAATCAATTAGTTAAAAGCTTTGAAAACACTATTTTAAAGCAACACTAGGATTTCTTTATAAAAGTTTTATATTTAATACAAAAAGTATTCTACATTTTTATCAAATGTAGTTTTACTCAGCAAATTTGTGCCTGAATCAATATTTTACATTTGCCTAAAATATCTGTATATTAAAGATTAATAAAATTTCTCGTTTGAAAGTTACAGAATAATAAATATGTTGATTAAAATGGATAAAAAGTTCATAGGATCCTGATATTTGCAAATATTCAGGTGTTTATGGTTGTTATAATTTGTATCAGAAATGTCCCCTAAAAGCCTTTATTTTGAGGGCTTGGTCCCCCGTACATGGCACTGGTGGGAGATGGTGGAACCTTTAAGAAGTGGGGTGTAGTGGAAGGAACTTAGGTCTTTGGGGGCGAGTCTTGAAGAGAGATCTTTCCTCTTTGCTTCCCAGCCACCATGAAGTAAGTAGATTTTCACTATATGTTCTATGCTGCTGTTGGTCCAAGTTGACTGGGCCAATCAACCACGAACTGAAACCTTGGAAACTGTGAGTCAAAATAAACATTTCTTCTTTTAAGTGGACTATCTCAGGTATTTTGTTACAGTAATGGAAAGTTGACTTACATAGTGGCTTTATTTTTAGGGGCATATCCTTTAGATAGTTGAAAGCAGTTAGGTAAATTTCAGGTAGTCTGGGATATTTTAAGCAGGAAGATCTTTTCATATCTGGCTTGAGACTTTCCTGTTCTTCATGTTCGTGGTGTTGTATTTTACAACTCCGGAATAAGTAGAAATTACATCAGATACTTTTCTCTCAGCAGTGAGGCTTGGGAATAGCATATACTGACTGATGACCCCAGGAACAAGAGGCATTGAATTGAGGCTTCTGTACCCAAGGGATGAATGTCACACAGCTGAAGGAAGTTTCTATAGGATTCTCCATCCTGTTCTGGGCATGTAACAGTTTAACACAGTGATAGTGATCCAGGACAATCTTTGGATAATAACCATCAGGCAAGTATTAAAATGGCAGCATACAGATGGCACCTTCATTGTTTCTGACAGGGAAAATTATGGGCAGTGGATTAAAGTACAAAGTGGAAAGCAATATTCATGACAGGAAATGTTTCCTTCCAGTGGCGTTTTGTTCCAGTGAGGAGCAGCTGGTCATTGATGTATTAGCACAAAGGCAGCTCTCCCTGGCTTCCTGGGTATTCTAGATATCACTTGAAAAGCACATTGAATTAGAAAGAAGTACTATTAAAATGCTTCAAACTTACTGTCAGGGGAAATGCTCTAGATGAGATACACCCTGTACTTTTGTCTGGACTGGGAGGATACCACTTATTTCAGAAATACTGCTCTTTTGGAGGAAAGCAAGTCTCCTTTTGATTTGATTATTGAATCTACTAGGTACATTGGAAAGGGCTGTGAGTGTGGAGCCAGGGTACATGGGAGATTCAGGCCTGTCACCCCTATAAGTAGGTAGCTTTGGTTGTATGACTTTGAGAGTCTATTTCACTGTCTGTATTTGAAAAGAGCTGTTAAATGCATCATCTATGTATACATAACTTGAAAGTTTTCAAACAGCCTCACTTACGTGTCTTCAATGATCACATGGGATGTTGTTTCATTATTATGAACAGCTCGTCTAGGTCGAGGACATTTGGGGATTTCAACCCAATCCTCTTTGTGTGTTTTGTTTTCAGGGTATTTTATGTTTAGCTGTTCATTTTATTTAAAAATTATGCAGTCGTTAACCTATTTAGATAGGTGACAGTGAGATTTTATTTACCCTTGAATCACTGATTTTTTTCTTTTTGTATTTAATTTGTTTTGTTCCATTATAGTTATTATTCTTTCTGGATGCTGACATTGTCATTTGGTTGGCATCTGTATCTTAGTGTTGTGGACTCCATGATCCTTGATAATTTCTCTATGAATTTCAGGCACAAGATAATATGAGAAACCCCAGGCAAAAGTGTGTGTACCTTCCTCCCCCTACCCAGCCTTGGGATCTGCCTTGTCATGGAGTCCTTCAGTGGAAAATTGTATTTGGAAACCATTGACTAAAAGTAGGTATTGGAATGAATTCTGACTTGAGTCTGATTTTATCTCAATAATTGAGCAAATGGGAAATACTGATTTTTTTTTTTTTTAGTTTCTAGAGTTTAAGGGAGACATGTGGCTTAAATGTAAAAGATCCATTCAGTATTTCAATTTTATTCCACCAAGTATGAAGAAAAAATCTTATTCATCCAGCCGAATAGAGGAAAACCATTCTCTAAAAGAATGAGCACATAATATCTTTCTTATCAAAAAATACAGGACTTGATAATGTCAAAGCTCAGACAGAGAAGTACTTATTATCCTAGACTCTGCAAAGCCAAGAGTAGAAAAGCAAATACACACACACACACACACACACACACACATATTTTCCCCCACATACACAAGGAATCAAAGTTCACTACCCACAAATTATCTGAAAGAATTTCTGTAATAATGTATACCAATTATGTAAAAACAAAAACAAGCCCTAAGCAAAATAAGTGTGCATAAGAAATACAAGTTGTCAGAGTCCAGAAAATTTGTCATTAAGCCTAATTGTCAATCCCTGAAACAACAACAACAGCAACCTATCTCAAATGATTAGATCTTATCATTGTAAAAAATAGTCCAGGAGGGGTGGCAAATCGGGTATTTCAGAGGTAGAAAAAATTGGGGAGTAAATATATTTCTCTCTGTCTCTATCATCTATCATTTATTTATATCTATAACCCATATATATGTTTGTGTGTGTATGTGCTGACTTATGTAGGCATTTGTAGAGAAAGTAAATTGTGGGTTTTAAAAATTGTAAATAACTGCTATAAGAATAGAAATAGGATATAAAATTTTCAAACCTTGAAGGGAATAATAGACAAAGAAAATTGAAGAATCCATTAAATCTAAGAAATGGTTTTAAAGAACACAGCAAAAGACTGGTAAACTGGTGACACATTATAACAACAGAAACAAGCCCAATCTTATCCATAATCATCATGTTATGAGTGTCACCCCACATTCAGATTGGAAAGTTACAGCTGCATGCCTCTTTCAATAGGAGACTTAAATCATATGTACTCGGGCAAAAATAAATATGTAGACAGGTAGATGGGGAATAACTGCACCAGGTAGATGCTAATAGACACAGCTGAGTACCTTGTTGTAATGGAAACTCATAAGGAAAACCCTCTGCAACTGGTATCAGAGGGAGGGGCCCTCACTGAGGAGGGAGGGGCCCTCACTGAGGTGTGAGGGTGATGGTTGCTTCTTGAAGCTGGCATCAGAGCATGTAGGAGCAGGATGAGCATACGCAGCAAGGGCTGATAGGCAGAGCTGCGTACCCCAAGGAGCACTGTGAACCATGAGAAGTTTGGATTTGCATCATGAGCACAAGATGAGATGCATGACAGCAGGAGCCAAAGTTAGGGCTGATTCTGTGGTAAACATCTCTCATTCAATCCTTCACCCACTCTGTTGGATGTACTGGTGTTAGTATTCTTATATTGTTTATTGTATACCAAATCTAGACCAAATTCATGTACTTATCATAATACAGTAGACCCAACATGAACAGAAAATGATAGGCAGTTTCCAGCCATATGCACAGGAAATCCCTGCATCCAGAGTCATATAGTTGCAGTACTTAGTGCCATCTTTTACCCAGGCCAGGCCTGGAAGAAGGCCAGGTGGTAGCAACAGAAGAGGAGAGAGGAAAGTACTCCAGACACTTTCCCTGCATGCAAACAATAGCCTGGGATTGCTTATGATACTTTCCATAAACAGACTTTTAGATCCCTTCCGGTCAGAATTAACTATTTTAGCTCCCATGATACAGAAACACTTATTTGCAAGTGGCTACTAGGAAGATTTAGAGAGATACAAAAGATTTGGGATCATAAAAGCAGCATTTAAAAATAAAATGAGACCTCAGTAATTGTGTGATCTCTGAAATGCCACCAGAGTTCTTATATCCTGTTCTTGAAAATGATAAAAAAAAATTCCCATGATCGTGTCACAGTACTCTTGTGATTATTTTAGTCAGCATTGTATCACTGTGACCAAAATACCCAAAAAGAACAACCTAGAGGAGGAAAAATTTATTTTGGCTCATGGTTTCAGAGGTTTAGTTCCTGGTGGACTGACTACATTGGTCTGGACTCATGAGGAGGCAGAGCATTATGGTAGAAGGGTGTGGTGCAAGGAGGCTGCTCCTCTCATGGAGCAAGGAAGCAGAGAGAAGTGGAAGAAGCACAGGGCAGATTCACCCTTCTAGGGTACACCCCCGTGATTTACCACCTCCAGCCATGCCCTACCTTGCCTACTATTCCCACCCAGTTAATCCATTCAAACTGAGAGGGACTGATGTAATTACAGCTCTCATGATCAAATTATTTTACCTCTGAATGTTCCTGCATTATCAAAGAAGCTTAAGGGGAACACCTCATTTCTTATTTGTATTCATATAATTCTTTCCCATAGTTTGAAAACTGGATTCTATGAAACTAGTACCTGTATTGCTTCTTTTTTTGGTATAGATGTTGCACATCTAAGGGCTTCTCAGTACTGAAGATGAGGACTTAATTCTTCATTCACTTCCCACCTCTGCAACCACATAGTTATCATATGTCATCTATCCTTCCATAGTCCTCCAGTGAAATGACATCATCAGTTTGGGTTGAATTAATTTGCAGTGTAGAATAATCTATAAAATCATCATTCACATCTGACCCATGTAGTAGTACACTATGATTATATTAATTTTTTAAAGTTAATACTAATTGCCTTTTTTCAATTGTTGGATTTTTCATTTAATGTCATTATTTCACCCACAAACTCTCCAGTAGAGCTAAAAGTTTCTCATCTTATGTTCAGACCATGTGAACCTCTCTACCTTTTATATTCTTAGAGACATATTTTTGAAACGGTTTGTCTTCCTTCTTGAATCCCAATGGATTGTTTCTGAGGCCTGTCCTACAGCTGCCAAACTGATGTTTTTTCCCCCGGCTGCCTCCTGTCAACAATTCTGACATCAAGTGGGTGTCCTATAATCCATACCAACCCTGACACTAACTGCCTAGAGTTAGCATCAGATCCCACTAAAGGGTGGGTTCTCCAACTAGATGGTCCTTAATTCGGATGCCAACCACTAATGGTGTCACCAGTGTGCCTACGTTTCTGCTCAGTTGACTTCAAATTTAATTTGGGGCTTCCCGGTAATTCCTTAGTTTTTTTAATTCACTAGACTCACAGAATTCAGAATGTGCTATTTGTACAATTATCATTTTATTATAAAGGATGCTGATGGCCACCCAGATGAAAGTTACTTAGGACAAACTCCAGAAAATCCTGAGCACAGGAGCTTCTGCCTCTGAAGTTGGCTGGTACCACCCTACTAGGACATACATGATGGTGTTCATTAACCAGGAAGCCCTCCTTAGCTTTGTCTAGAGTTCTTAATTGGAGTTTCATTTTCTATGCATGATTGATTAAATTACCAGTCTCATATTTGAATTATCAATCTATAATCCTTATTTCTCTAAAGTGAACCTGAAAATTCCATTCTTCCAATCATGTTGTTGGTTTTTCTTGCAACCTGGGCCTATCCAGGAACTCTTCAAGGGACCCCTGTGAGTCACTTCATTATATATAGTATAGCAAAGCATTTTTATCACTCAGGAAATTTCCAGGGTTTTTGAAATTGTTAGGAACTAGAGACAAAGTATAGTTTCTACTTTATGTTTTACCTTCACACAGTCATAAAGTTGAAAGGTCATGAATCGAGTTACCTTCAAAGCCTGCATTCTGTATATGACAGTTTGGAAAAGGAAAATTATGGAGATGGTAAAAATCAGTGGTTTTCAGGGTCTGGGGGTAGGCAGAGATGAACAGGCAAAGCACAGGCAATTTTCAGAGCAGTGAAACAACTCTGTAAGATATTGTAATGGGGTCTGTATGTCATTGTATATTTCCCCAAGCCCAGAGACTCTACCTCAAGAAGGAAGGCTCACATAAACTCTGGACTTAGGATGATATGTTTGCCAGTTTTTTTTTTCATCAAGACCAAAATACCTGACAAGAACAACTTAAATAAGGAAAGATTTACTTTGGCTCATGGTTTTAGAGGTTTCAGTCCTTGGTTGGCTGAGTGCATTGTTTTGGGCCTAAATGAGGCAGAAGAGCATATTAGAGGAAAGCTACTCAGCTTATGACAACTGGGAAGCAGAAAGACAGAGCAAGGTCCCAGGACAAGATATAGTCCCCATAGCATACCCCCAGTGACCTCTTTCCTTCAACTATGTCCCACCTGCCTAGAGGTTCTGGCTACTCCCAGTAGTTCATTCACCAATCAATGGATTAATCTAATGATCAAGTGTTTTGGTCATCTTTTTCATCTTTGTGACCAAAAGACCTGCAAAGAACAGTTAGAGGAGGAAAAGTTTATTTTGGCTTATGGTCTCACTCCATCCATGGCTGACTCCATAGCTCTGGCCCCAAGGTAAGGCACGGTATCATGGCAGAAGGGTATGACAGAGGAAATTGACTCAAGGCATGGCAAGCAGAGAGAAAGCTCTGCTTACCAGGGGCAAAAATATGTACTCCAAAGGCATGGCCTCAGTGACCTGTCTTCTCCAGCCACATCCTACCTCCCTACGGTTATTACCCAGTTAATCCATACCAGTGGATCAATCCACTGATTATCCATTGATTAGGTTACACCTCTCAATCATTTCGTTTCTTAAAATTCTTGCATTGTCTCACACATGAGCTTTTGGGGAACACCTCATGCGTAAACCATAATATCAGGTCAGAACCCTCATAAGCTAGTTCAGAACCAATTTGGGAATCAGTCCTTAACAAAAGCCCCTTCTCTGAGCCTAGTTGCTTTGGGGACCAAACTTTCAACACATGGACCTTTGGAAAACATTTCAGATCCAAAGCATAACTGGTAATATTGTAATAAATCTGTAGGTTCACTCAGTTATTAAAAAAAATGAACTCTGATGGTGGATGTTGATAGTGGAGGAGGTTGTACATCTGTAGGAACAGAGGCTACCTTTCACTCATTTTTCTGTAAACCTAAAACTACTTTAAAAATAAAGTTATTTGATATCCGGCAGACATCAAAGGATAAGAGAACTATGAAGAATTCTGTGCTCATAAATTGGACAAATGAGTTGAAAAGGCTTGGATCCTCAAAAAACAACTATCATAAATCAGTTTATAACTGTGAAGGAAACTGAAGTTGTCATTTTTAAACTCTCAAAACCTGTCTACAAGAAACTTGTCTCAAATATAACAGCATAGGATAGTTAAAAGTAAAATGATAGAAAAAAGGCACAACATGCAATCCTTAATCAAAAGATATCAGCTGTGGCTGTGTTAATATCAAAGTAGACTTCAGGGCAAAAAAAAAAAAAAAAAAAAAAAAGAATTACCAGAGACAGGGGAACACTATGTAATGGTAAATGTGTCATTCCACCAAGAAAACCTGGCATTCCTTAATGTATGTGCACCAAATATCAGAACTTCAAAACACAGAGAGGAAAAAACCGATGAAACTGAAAGGAATAAAATAGAAACATCCATCTATCTCCATCTATCGTTGGAGATCTCTATACTTCTATCTCAGTAAATGAAAGAAGCTGACAGAAATTCAGTAAGGATACAGACAAATTTAGTAATAGCAACTAATAGAATGCAATCAACATTTATAAAATGCTCTACTCAAGAAATGCAGAATAATTCCCTTTTTGAGAGCCCATGAAACATGCACAAAGGTATAACATAATTTGGACCATAAAGCTCAGTACACTACAGTGACTGAAATTATGCAAAATATCTTTTCCAGTCACAATGAAATTATAAATTAGTAATAGAAGAATAATAGGAAAGTATATGAGACCAGGTGGCCTCATTTTTGAGGGCCTCTGGCAAGAGTGGCACAGCATGGCAGGAATGCATTATCGGTTCAGCCACTCAAATCATGAGGCAGAAAGTAGGGAGACTAGAGACTAAAAGATTGGTGTCCCACAGTGTCTTTCAAGGGTACACCCCAGTAACCTAAGAACCTCCCACTAAGCTCCACCTCTTAAACACACTCTGCACCTCCTAATACTCTCTGCCCTGGGAATCAAGTTTTATTACATAAACTTTGGTGGGATGTTATCCATATTCAAACTATTGCAGTATTCAAAGTCTAAAACACACTAAAACACACACTTATATATAATCTATGGATCAAAGAAGATGAGTCAAAATTTTTTTTAAAAAACAAATCTTGTAAATGAAAGGTAACATTAAAATTTTGGAACAGAAATCAAGTTCTAGGAAATATATAACACTAACGCATATACGCGAAAAGAGCAAAAGCCTCAAATCAGCAGTTTAAGCTTCCACATAAAGAACCTACAAAAAAAGGGCAAAAATACCCAAAACATGAAGAGTGAAGGAAAAATGAAGACAAGAGCAGAAATCGATAAAATTAAAAAGAAGCGATTAAAAGCAATGAAACAAAGAGTTGTTTCTTTAAAAAGATCAATAAAATGGATACATATCTACCAAACTAACAAAGAAAAACTATTCAAATAACCAATGCCAGGAATGAAATAGGATATAAATATAGATCCTGAAGACATCAAAATATAAGGAGAGTACCTACATTCATAAATTGGACAAATGAGGTGAAACAGATTGATTCCCTCAAAAATCACAAACTGTCACAAGTCATTCAACATGAAGTGGATAATTTAAAATCCCTGTAACTGTAAGGGAAACTGAAATTGTCATTTTTAAACTCTCAAAAAAGAAATTCCCATACCTAGTTGAATTCACTGAATTCTATCACATGTTTAAAAGAGATTTTAAACACCAATTGTAACCATCGCTTTCAGAATACAGAAGAAGAGGAATCATTTTCCACTTCATTTATGAAGCTAGCATTACACTCATTAAAAATCAGACAAAGTACAAGAAAAGAAGAGGGCTGGGGATATAGATCAATGGTCGAGTATTTGCTCTGGGTTTGATCCCCAAGACTACCAAGAATGCATAAACAAACATAAAAGATGGAAGAAAGATGAATATATCTCATGAATATAAACATCAACAAGAAAAAGAATCCTTAAGGAAATGTTAGCAAATGCAAAATTAACAATATGTAAAAAGAGTTGTCATGACCAAGCAGGATTTATTATAGAGATTCAAGGCTAGTTTAATATTTGAAAACTAACCTATAAAATACAACAATCATATCAATGACTGTGAAAAAATTTAATACCCATTATAAAAATTTCAGAAAAATTGTGAGTAGAGACAAACTTCTTCAACTTGATAAAGATAATTCACAAAAAGCTACAGTTATATTCAGTGATTTGATAACCAATAATTTCTCCCTAAAATGGGAAATGGGTCAAAGATGTTTACTCTACACTGAAATTCAATGGCATACTTGGAAGTTCCACTCAGTGCAGTAAACTGAAGAAAAGGAAACAAAGTATTCAGATGGGAAAGGAGGAAATAAAATTGTGGCTGTTTGTAGAAGACAGAAATGCATAGGAAATCCAAAACAAACAAACAAAAACCCCCAAACAATTCTTAGAATAAATGAGTTCTTCAAAGCTGCAGGAATTAATTAAATCAATCTATTTTTATGCACTACCAATAAACATGTGGACACAAAAATTAAATATATTACCTTTTATAAGTGCTTACAAAGAAAATAAAGAAGGAAGAAAGGAAGGCAGTGTTAATCTAACAAAGTGATAAACTGGATTTGTATAGTGAAAATTACAAAAGCTAATGACAGAAATCAATGAAGATCTAAGTAAATGGAGAGGCATAACATATTCATGAATCGGAAGACTGAGTGTGTCAACATTCCCCCAGTTGATATACAGGTTTAATGCAATTCTTAACAAAATCCTTGTAAGATATTTGTACATGGACACAGATTATTCTAAGATTTATATGGAAAGATAAAAAGCAGGAATTGCTAAAACAATTTTTAAAAAAGAATATGTGGGGGCCAGGGTTGTGGCTCAAAGGTAGAGCGCTTTCCTCACATATGTGAGGCAATGGGTTTGATCCTCAGCACGCAATAAATAAATTAATAAAATAAAGGTCCATCAAAAACTAAAAAAAAAATATTTAAAAAAGGAATATGAGGGACCAGTCTAACAGATTTGAAGATTTACAATAATCTAGATTACGGTATTGGTGGAGAAATTAACAAATAGGTCAACTAATAGAATTAAGATCTAGCAGTAGACCCACAGAAGTGTGGTCTCCTGATATTAAAAAGGTGCAAATAAAATTCAGTGTAGAAAGGATCACCTGTTTAGCAAATGAGGCTGCAGCAATTGGATATTGGTATGGGAAAAAAAATAAGGAGCTTCAACTTAAATCTCATATTTTATACAAAAATTAAAGTGGATCATAGACTTAAACATAAAGATGTAAATGTTTCAATATCCTGAAGTCCTCATGACATTGGCCTGGTGAAAAGTTCTTAGCATGATGCCAAAAACATGATCTATAAAAGAAGAAAAATGAATAAATTTACCTCATGAAAATTAAAACATTTTTTTTTCCTAAGAAAGATGTTGAGTGGATTAAAAGCCACTCCACAGATAAAGTATTTTCAGTCCTTATATCTGACAAAGAACTCATCTCTAAAATATGGAAAGAGCCTTCAATATTCAACATTTAAAAATCCAGTTAGAAAATGAGCAAATGAATCTGTAGTGACAACTCAGATCAGTGGTCATCTGGGGGTTCAGGCAAAGTGGGCGTAAGGATGGAAATAGATGGGGCAAAGAAAATCCATATGGATGATGGAAATGTTCATTCTAGACTGTGGTGATGGTTTCATGAATATACACATATTTGTTTAAACTTATTAGTATACTTAAAATAGTGGGTATATTTTGTATGTAAATTATCATTTCAATAAAGCTAGGTTTTGTAAAGTTTAGATTTCTTTTCAATAGAAATCTATTAAGAATCCACCAAGACATGGGAGCAGTTGCACATGCCTGTAATCCCAGCAACTTGGGAGGCTGAGGCAGGAGGATCTCAAGTTCAAAGCCAGCCTCAGCAAAAACGAGGCACTAAGCAACTCAGTGAGACCCTGTCTCTAAAATAGGGATGGGGATATGGCTCAGTGGTTGAGTGCCCCAAGTTCAATCCCAGGTACCCAAAACACAAAAATAAACCCACCAAGAAACATTTCTTCAACTGAGGTAACTAAAATAATTGAGAACCACTAGGTACATCATTTTAAGTTCAGAGTATTTGCATTTTATTATAGCACAACCAGCATTTCTGACCAAAGTATTTCATTGGATATAAGACTATGAGTTGTTTTTTTAGACATTTGAAAATGCTATGGTTCTTCCTTTTGGTCTGTTTGGTTTCTGCAGAACAATACTCTTGCCATTGCTTTGTTTTTGTCCTATGGGCAAATCCCATTTTCCTCTCCCTGCTTTGAGGATTTTTCATTGTTTTTAGTTGTTAGAAGTTTGACTTAGATATTCTTGGTGAGGATTTCCATATATTTATCCTGTTTGGGGTTTGCTCATTTCCTGAACCTCTGGATTTGTATCATTTGTCAGAGACTGTGTCAGCCATTGTTTCTTCCTGTACTTTTCCAACTTTACCCTTTCTCTTTTTAGCCAGGACTCCAATTATACAACTATTAGAACTTTTGTTTTAGTCTCATAGGTCCCTGTGTTTTTTATTTATTTATTTTTTCAGTTTGTTTTATCTCTGTCTTTCAAATTGGGTAGGTTCCATTGTTCTGTCTAAGGGTTCTCTCCTGCTTTTGTTCTATCCTCTCCCTTCTGCTGTTGGGTTCATGCATTTAGTTTACTGCGTCAAGAGGTCAGATAATTCTGAGTAAAGTAGGTTGGATGTTTGAGCAGAAGATTTTAGAATATAATTCATCACTGAAATAATCAAATCACATTCATGAGTAAATAGGATGAATAGTATGGGGATCACAGGATAGAATGTAAGCAATTTTTTAAACAATTGGATAATGGTATAAATATAATTTTATGATTTTTCCCCTATATTTTAAATGTTTCATGATTATATTCTTTTGAAAACATATTAAAATTATATAATATTTTACCTCATGAATCTTTAATAATTTTTTTACTAGGTAGTTAGCTTGTTGACAGTGTTGCTAGCATTATACATAACATCATAACCAACATTTTCAGACTTCCATCTTTGTTTTGATGGTCTGATTACTTTTAGGGTCATTTGTTAGATGTGGAATTACAACCCCCAAATGTGTGTGTGTGTGTATTTTAACTCTTAAAGACAATTAACTTTAGATTGCACTGAAGAAAGCCTGTGATAGTTATACATTGGCTCAGTGTAGGAAGCTGTCAGTTTCACCCTCATCTGCTCTGAGTCTTACTTTAAAGCATTGATTTGAATGGCAACTTAGTTATTTTTACACACATCTGTGTGTAACTACAGATTTAAAGAAATGGTCTACAGTTATGGAAGACAATCAATCTTTCATTTTTTTTAAGGATCATTGCCTACTGTCTGTGGTAAAGAAAATCCATGAATCTATACCCAGAGGAGGGAAGGCATTCAGAATGTGGAAATTTCACAATATTTGACAAGTATATACATTATTTATAAATTTGAAGTTAGAATGAATCCAGGGAGATGAGAGAAGACAAACATACTGAAAATCTCTCGCTTTTCTCTTATTTGTATATTTTGGTAAGTTTTGTTTTGCCCTCTCCCCTTCACAAAGCAGCAATACATATTCATAACCTTGTGAGTATTATTCCTTGTCTCTCCACTTGTGAGTTTTTTTAATAAGATTTGCCTTGGTTGGTGTTGTGTTCAGTTCGCAAGATCCAGAAGAGATGGTGTGTTTCCTGCTGTCTTAATTTCCTTCCGCCTTTCTGATGGAGCTTCCACTGTCAGAGCTCTGGGGGAGCACTCTGGCTTTGAGCTCCAGGTGGAACAACTTAGGTGGGACTTGAAGAGTTCCTCCTGAGGCCTGAGGGAGGCGAGTGAGTATTGTGACATGGGACCGTAGGAGGGGAGGTTAGGAAGTGTCTTTGGGAAATAAGAGAACTTAAAATTCTTAGACTTAAAATGCCAAAGGACTCTTCCATTCCTGGGAATTTCTTCTTATTATAACCTGATTCTCTGTTAATAACCTGACTATAAATCTAAGTTAGGACAAATACATTCCTTGGTTAAATTGAAAAGAAACAGATTGGTGTTCTAGGTTGTAATGAATATAAAAATAGATGCAAATTTATTTTGGTCCTTATGTGATGGGAAGGTGTAGGAAGTAGAGGGCTGTGGGATAGAAATTTGGTGGTAGCTATTTTATAAAGTTAAACTTGGGCATTGCCTACATTGAACAATTTTCTTCCGCTTCAGGGCTTATTCTGAAAAAAACAATCTCAGACATATCAAATGGTTCATACATAACAAAAGGTCATTTATAAAGGCAGTTATTACTTTAGAAATTTATGCAAACTATTTAATCACCTAAGTTATGAAAAAGTGCCAAGGTAATTCTGTCCCTGACTTTGTGATAGGAACATTTTTCTTGGTAATTGGTGTAGAATGCTTTATGGTATGACACTTCATTGTACTTCTCAGAAGAGAAGAGGTTCGTGACTAGTCTGAATTTGGTTTACTTAGTTCCTCATTTTTCCTTGTAAGAGAGGACATCCAAATATGCTCTGGATTCAAAGAGAAAAGGAATTTGGGGGCAGGGAGAGGTGTAGTTTTTTTTCTTAGTGTCTCAACTGCAGTGATTAGAATGAATACCCATGATATTTCTGGGCACCAGTAATTTATTAGCTTTCTGGAAGTCTGTAGGAGAAGAATTGGAGCCTAAATATCTTAGCAAACTCATTATTTATAGATTTTACATAAAAACAAAAAGGATTTATAAATACATTTGGGAACTGCAAGTTTAATTAGATTCTTTGACACTTAAAATCCTCCTCATAATAACAGTATGAACTAGGAGTTGGTAAGAAAGGAGTTGCTTCCTCTTCATTAATGTCAATCATTGGGGTGGCACCCTTTTGGCCCACAGGTTCAGTGTGGCCCCAGCCTAGTTTCATAAGACAGGGATTTCAGTGCTGTCTTTCTACTGTGCCAGTTTGTTCCTAGCTTTGGAGAGCAGAACTTGGGGGATGCCTGGGTAGCAATATGGATGACAACTTAAAATCTCAGAACAAGCACTTGGGACCATGAGCAGCAGGGCTAGACCCATGGTAGCACCAATAGAGGACTGAAGGGTTAGTGTATCTTTCTTCAACTTCCTGCCTTTCTCTGAGGTATTATTTTAGAAAGCACTACTTAATAAACACGAATCACACCAGTGTTGGGCAGTCTGTCCCAGAGTTGGCTTGAAATGGAAAACACTTTGGGCCAGCTGCTGTGCTTAGGCTACTTTGAGATCAGCCCTGCCTACTGCTTATGCTTGTGCATCATAATGTGGCCATGATGCCAGGCTGGCACTGACTGCATGACCACACCCCACCCACTCTCAGCCCTGGCTGGCCTCTGACTTCTGTAAGGGGTCCAATAATGTGGATTTGTTTTCCTATAGGAGTTGCACCATCTGACCCAGGGTCTAAAGCATGCTGAGCATGTCCTCTACCACTGAACTATGCCCCTACCCCTTACCTTATCACTGATTGCTTTAAACACCCATCTTTCCCTTTTTGTTATGTTTTGTGTTGAAATATTTGGGAAAGGACAATGTTTCCTTTTGGTTGTTCATATCCTTCTTTATTAAGGAGTGCCAGGAATGCAGGAAGACATGAAACCAGGAAATTTAAAGACAGTTAAACATTTTTTTTTTTTTTTGTAGTAGGCATAGAAACTAGGAGTGCTTCACCACTGAGCTACAACCTAGCCTTTTTTATTTTATTTTGAGACAGGGTCTTGCTAAGTTGTTTAGGGCCTATCCATTCTCCTGCCTCATTTTTCTGAGTCAATTTGATTATAGGCATGTGCCTCTGTGCCAGGTGACAGAGACTCTTAATATCTTTTCCTGAGTTACATTTAGTGCTCTCACATCACCGTTATGAAATCCCCTCCTCCCCCAGTCTCAATTCTTACAGTTAAGTAATATGTTCCTGTAGGTTATTGCTTCTAGCTTTCTCTGTTTAGGTGAGTTTAGAGGTATCTGCAAACTCAGAAATTTCAGCCTTTGAGATAATTTGTTAACATATCAGTGTTGATTCTTGTAAAAATTCCTCATTTAGGCCCTTTACCACACTTAAGGATTTTCAAACGTTAGACTGTATGACTTTGAGGTGGATTGTTAACAGTCTCTGCTATTTCATGTTTTCTGTAACTTTCATTGCCCATACAAAGAAACCTAATGCCATATTCCATTCTTTTCACCTTTTAACTTATTTTTTAAATAGTTTTTTTAGTATTTATTTTTTAGTTATAGGTGGACATAATATCTTTATTTTGTTTTTAAGTGGTGCTGAGGATTGAACCTAGTGCCTCACACATGCTAGGTGAGTGCTCTACCACTGAGCTACAGCCCCAACCCCTTAACTTATTTTAAAAAATCAGTTTATATCTTAAAGTTGAATGCATCTTAAATTTAATGAAATATATGAAATGAATATTTATTGAGAGGATAAACAATGTAAAAGAATTACACACACACACACACACACACACACCCCTACACACATAAATTGAAAAGGGTTTTTCTAAAATTGTTTTCAGAGTTTTGATTATGTCAAATTAATGTTTTATATTCCATTTTTTTCTTTTAAATGTAGTATTTATGCTTCCAGGATAATACCTGATAGTAAGTACTTCAATGAGGTGGTGTCAGTAACAAAATCTTTGTTAATTTGAAAAATGCTTTTATTTTGATGACAGTTTAGCTGGGCATAGATTTCAAAGTTGATTTCCACGATTACTTTATATAAATTGTAAATGCCACTCTGTTGTTTTCTGGATGCTGTTATATTTTGCCATCTGCTCTCAGGCCAGTTGTTATTCCCTTGTAGATAAACTATGACTCTGTGCTTTTAGGATATTCTTTTTCATGGGGCATAGTGGCACATACCTGCCACTAGCTAGTCCCAGCTACTCAGAAGGGTGCTGAGGTGGGAGGATTCTGAATTCAAGGCTAGCCCAGGCAATATAGCAAGATCTCTTTTCTAATAAGTAAGTAAGTAAATAAATAAATGTTTAATGTAGCATGATTTAGTTATTTTAATGTAAACATTTTATTTTATTTTTGTGGTTCTGGAGATTGAACCCATGGACTTGTGCATGCAAGGCACAATTATATCCCCAGTCCAATATTTTATTTTAAAACTGTATTATATTTTGATAAAACTTACTCTACAATGAGTAAATAGAAGATAATACACTGAGTTTTCACATACTCTACACTTAGTTTTGTCTGTTATTTTTATCTTACATTAATTAGTGTGGTACATTTTGTTAAAATAAATGAATGAATATTGGCATTTTTTTTTTTTTTTTAATGTCCCAGGCACTTCTTGTGTCCTAGTTGTTATCTCCCCTCTTGACTTGGGCATCCCTGAGCACTCTGCGTCTGCATTGCCCTGGCTCTGATTCATAGTGTTACTGATTAGGCTGAACCCTGTGGATATGGTGCTAAGTGGGGCAAGGTAAAGTGACTTATGATCCTGTGTTAGACTTCTATCTCTGTTTCTAGTGGCCAGTGTCTCTGGGCTGTGTTCTCTAGTGGCATATAGCCTTTCTCCCATTTTAGGCAAGACAGAAATGCTATGGAGTGTTGGAGGGGGGCGATGCCTTTACCCAGCAAGGTTAAGGCTCTGATAAAACCAAGACTATAGGCCTCTGTTACTGAGACTGCTCTGGGACATCTATTCACCATGAATACTCCTCCCTTCCTCTTGCTTCAACTTCAGATCCATCATAGGAGTTTCATTGGGTGCCTAGAGGTGAAACCCATGAAACTGGAGGGGCATCCAAAAGACTGGAGCCCTTACAGTTTTCTACTTTTGTTAAAGTCCACACTCAACTGGATAGTCATCACAATTAGCATGTAAGCATTGCTACAGTTTTGTCTATAGCTCCAGGAGCTTCTGCCTAAAGGAAACAGGTCTTGGCTGTGCCTCTGAATTTGCTCTCTCCAATTTCAGTGTGACCCTGAAACCTCAGTCCTCCTGGTTCCAAGAAAACACTGATTTTTTCAGTTTGTTCAGTTTTTGGTTGTAAGTATGGAAGTAGTTCATTCTAAGCTGGTTACATATTGAAGCTGAAAAGTAGTTGAGCTTTGACTAGTTTTTGATTCATCCTTACCTTTTTAGAACCTCATACTTCATTAATTTGAAGATTTAATGGTTCAATTCTATAAACTTCTCAAACATTTTCTTCCCTAAATTTTTCCTTCTGTTGTTTTTATATGCATATGAAATGTTTTCAATGTACCCTTTATGCCTTTTAAACATCATATTTTCTGTTTATCATTCTGAGCTACATTTCAGATTATTTTATTGTGTCTGTCGTCAGCTTCCTAATTATCATTTGTTTTTCCTAATTTGATATTTAACCTGTTCATTGGGTTTTTATTTCAGTTACTAATTTTTTAAAAAAATTTCATAGAGCTCATTTTTTTCCAGATCTACTTTACCCACATCTTCTTTTAGTGTATTTTGATATCTTTAATGTTAATCATACTTATTCATTGTTACCCTCTCATATTTCCCTTGCCTGGGTTTATGGAGATTTACTTCTGCTTATTCATTTTCTGTCTCTCACTTATGAAGAAATTTCACCTACATTTCTCGTTTGAATTTTTGGGAGTTTACTCTGCTCACTTGGTTGTTTCTCGTTCGTAGGGAAATTTTCACTTATATTTAACAGCAGGAGCACATAATCACAATTATAGTTTTCTGGGCAATTTTTTAAAATCTCATTTGGTTTGCTTATTTGTTATTACATTCTGGTTGCCTTAGGTTTTACTCATCTGGAACAAGATTTATGCTACTTCCATGACTTGCATAGTTCTCATGTATTATATATTATTTATGTTTGAATTCTCCATAAGAAGAAAAACCATACATTTTCAGGATTATTGTCCATCTCTGTTTCTCTGCTTTTAGCCCAGATGGAAACATACAAACTTCTTTGTTGTTCTACCAGAGGGCGTTTCAGTATCCCCCTGCTGCCTGGGTGGGGGCTGTTGCCCTCACCTTACCTCTACCTGTGCAGTCAGCCTTGACCTCAGGACAGTAGGTACTGGCCAAACTTGCTCTGAATATGTGTGGCCACAGCTCTCCCTGCCTCTGCAGCTCTGCCTTAGTCATCTCGTGCACTTATGTTTATTTTGATTTCCCCTTGAATCTTGTTTTTGAGGTTTTCTGTTGCTTTCTTGTGAGCTTCGATTTGCATTTTAAAAGTCATTTGATTTCATCCAGCATTTGCAGTTCTGTTAATAGAGCAGTATTCAGGTGAAGGAGTCTACTGTTTTGTGTGTTCATCCCAGAGGACTTAACTTGTGTGCTCTCCACCCACTCTAGTTGTGTCATCTTTGTTTTACCTCCATCTCCAGCCTTTTGTCTCATTAACATAATCTATTTGTGATAGTCCTCTGCACAAATTGCGATTACCTCATGCCTTGCCTTCTTGCCAGTAAATCAATTTCTAACTGTGTCTGTTTTGTTTCTTTGTGTTTCTGATTTATTAACTATGTAATAATGTCATTTGGTTTCTCAGTTTATTTAACTCTGCAGTCTTCCTTCACATTCCACTGTCATTTTGTTATCTCTTTTTGAAATTATGTTTAATTTGAACCAAAGTTTATTAAATGACATAGGACAAAGAACTCCTAAGAAGCATGCCTATCTTGTCTGGGTTTTTCCAGGCTATACATGGTATATTGTTGTGCCTGCTGCATGCCTGTTTGCTTCCTTTTAAATGATATTTATTTACAAATACACTTATTTAATTCTTCATTTTTTATTCATAATCATACCATGATCATTAGCAGTCATTCCAGTTTTTTAAAAAAATTTTCTCATGCCTTGTGTGTTTCTTCATTAATTTTTGTTTTCAGTGTTATAATAGGAGTAAATTATTTTACATGTTCTTATTTCCTTATTTGGAATCCTTATTTATTTTTTCTTAGTTTATTAAACCAGTTAATCTATATTATTTTAAAAATTATTAGAAATGTTCAAGTAAAACACACCAAATTATACTATGTTCATGTACACCACAATGAATCTGACTTTTATGTGTCATTACAATGGCCTAATAAAATAAAAAGTGGTGGTGGTGTGGACCAATAGAGTAAAGGAAGGGGATGAGGGGAAGGAAGGAGATTAGGGAAAGAGGATGTACTGGGAAATGAGGTTGTTCAAATTATATTATGTGCATGTACATATATATCACAGTGGGCCTCACTATTCATAATTATAATGTACCAATAAAACCATTAAAAAACATCAGAAAAAGTTACCATTTCTAAATCCTATTTCCAGCGGGGAGGAGGAAGGATGCAGAAATGTTGGTCAGTGAGTACTAAGTTGTAATTAGGAGCAAGCAGTTTGGGTGGGGTGGGGTGACTATGGATACTAGTAATGCACTGTACATTTTAAAAATTTGGAAAATTTTTTTTTTTTTTTTTTTTTTGTTATTGTTGTTGTTTTGTTTTTGTTTTTGATACCAGGGATTGAACCCAGGTGCATTTTACCACTAAGCCACATCCCCAGCCCTTTTATATATTTTATTTAGAGACAGGGTCCCACTGAGTTTCTTAGGGCCTCACTAAGCTGCTGAGTCTTGATTTGAACTTGTGATCCTCCTGCCTTAGCCTCCTGAGCCATTTGGGATTACAGGCTTGGGCCACAATGCTCAGCCGGAAGAAATGTTTTTGATGTTTTTGCCATAAAGAAATGGTAAATGAGGGACATAGAAATGTTTCACCTGATTTAAACTGCACCATGTATACATGTATTGAAATATCACGTGATATCCCATGAACATGTATAATTTTATGTGTCAGTCATAATAAATTAAAAAAAAAATTAGACAAATGAGTCCTGCTTCTAACTTCTGTTCATGTATCTTGTCCCTTCCCATCTGTCCTTTGAGCCCATTTTCTTCTGGTTTCACACTAGGACCTTTGTTGGGATCACTATGTCTCTAGGTCAGTTCTTTGATGGGACATATCATAATTAGGTTTCTAACAGAATTTGTTGGAAGAGCCTGATACTGAGCTACCCAAATCTGTCCCTAAAGCCTTTGTGGGAGGTGTGACTCTGTGCAGTTGTTTGCTTTCAGTCCTGTCAGATAGAACTTGTTATGGGTGCCATGTTTGTTGTAGATGGTGCAGGAGATACCTGCAAACTGATCTAGTCCAGATGATGGCTTAAGCACAGAGAGGAGTTGATTGTTTTTATCCAGGGCTACTTCAGATGAAGCTTGATTCATGGTCCCCACCATGTGCCTGGAGCTGATTCTCCCCTCTGTGTCTTGCCTCCACTCTGTTGTTGTCTTCCTGTCACCTCTGCTCTCTAGCTTTGCTAACTGGAGAGGTGTTTCCATCACTGTTAGTTTCTGCTCTCTGGATCCTCTCCCAGGCTTCATTCCTCCAGATTTGGAACCTGTGGAGGAGGCAAGGGAGCCCTTCCCCTTCAGAAGGAAGCTCTTAGTAGCAGTTAAAAGTATCTGCTTTTAACTCTTCCTCATTTCCTGAGAAGGGTGGGTAGCGCTCTGGAAATGGGGTTCACTCTACAGGATCTAAATGGATGCTAGGTAAGGGGACAATTCCCTAGGAGAGCCTTCCTATCCCTGCACGCACAGGCAGCTGGCATGTCTTAGCGATACATCTTTTTCCTTCAATTTGGCATTGAACATTGGGATTCACAGGGGAAGGAAAAATCAGTTGGTATTGCTGGGATCAAGGACCTAACCTCAGAGACACACCTGCCCCAATTTATCTGGCATTTATTCTTCCCAGAGGAGTCATTCAGCCTAATTGGCCAGTTCTTCAGTTTGTTTTTATGTGTCTGTTTTGGGATTATGTCAGTAAGGAATTACACACTGATAAGTTGGGAGTGGGAGGGAAGAAAACCTGTGTTATACTTGGGTCTGATTTCTAAAAATCCCTTAAGCCTTTTGTTTGCATTGTTCCCAAAAAGAGTTTTTCTGGAGCTATGCAGAATTAACTTTGATAGTTAAAAATAGAATTAAAAAATTAAAATCATTCTGGAGGCAGAAGTTTCCAAAGGATTGCAGTCTCTGCCTCAGTGAGGTTAAATAAGGAAATTGAATCTTGGAAAAGCTCAGGGGCCTCCCCAGGTCCATCCAGTCAGAGTGGCAAAGCCCAGATCTGACTGTGATATCTAGACTTTTTACATTGCACTCTAAGACACATACCCTGAGTAGCCTCAAAGTAAGTGCAGGGAGGGAGATGTGATCTGTACTCTGCCAGGGCCAGGTTCTCTTAAGAACCAGGGTGTCAGGAATGCCAATATCTATGCCAGTGACTCTGAAACTTCTAGGTTTCAGGACTCCTTTACTTTCTTAAAGGTTATTGAGAATGCCCCAAATTTTGTATACATCTATCAATATTTATCAAGTCAGAAATTAAAACTAAGAAAACTTTTTGAAGTTTATCCATTTAAAAAGACAATAAACTCATGCTAACAGGAAAAGTATTTTATGAAAAAGACACTATATTTTCCCAACATAACACATTTACATGAAGAGGAAATTGTTTTATTAGTTTGCAAATCTCCTTAATGCCTTACTTAATAAAAGGTAGCTAGACTTTCTTATTTGCTTTTACTGCTGATCTACTGTGTTCTGTTGGCCGTGCAGAACTCCAAGCAGTGCTCATGAGGAAGGAGGGAGAAAGAAGGAAACAATTTCCTATGAGAAAACTTTCCTTCCTTCCTTCCTTCCTTCCTTTTTTTCTTTCTTTCTCTGAATTTCTTTCTTTCCCTTTATTTCTGTCTTTCTTTTTTTTTTGTGTTCTGGATCAAACCTAGGCCTCATGCATGCTAAGCATGCCCTCCACCACAGAACTACATCCCGAGTCCCAATGAGAAAAGTTTTGAGTCACTGATCAAAAACAACCGTTCTGCCCTCATCTCAGAAACCCAGAGGTTCCCAGCCTGTGCTTTGAGAACTTCTGCTCTGAACAAATACCAAAGAAAACTTTTTTTCCATTATCATAATCAAAGTGCCCATGGTTATGGCATAAGTGTCAGGATGAAATCGTGGTTCAGAACACAATCATCCAGCTAGAAGAATAAGAGGCTGGATCTCAGCTTTTACTTTTGAATATAAAAGCCAGGAGTTTATTTTGTTTTGTTCCACAATTGATTATTTAAGCGTCCCCTTTTCCCTTCGATTATAAAGGTAATATATGCTTACAACAAAGCATTCAAACAGAACAGAGGCAAATAAAATTAGTAATTCTCATGATTAAATGAGAAAAAACAATATTTCCAGCTTTGCTGAGATGCCACTAGGCCAAAGTGAGTTACACATTGTGCACATGCGTGTCCATGTATGTATGACATTTACAAGAATAAAAACTCTGTTTAATGGTTAGCCATGCCCTGTTCAGGTTATCATAGAAATTCTGTTTAGTAAAGTGCTTGTTCATCTTTTGCCCATTTTTTTTCTGTTGGATTGTCTGCCTTTATTCTTATTGATTTGTAGGAGTTTATTTCTTACTCTATCAGTCTTTTGTCAGACTTAATATGTTGCTGACACAGAAAAAAATCATAGACTCTCAGTTTATTATTCTGTAAAACTAGGATAAAATATGGTTGGTGTAAAGATTAAATTGGATAAAAGAAGCCATCCTTGTTATAAACTATACAGTGCTACAAAAATGTGAATTTATATCATCCAGTGGTCTTCCCTGCAAGCAAGAATTTAGACATGGTTAGATCTAGTGTTACATATTTTGTTTTGTTTTGTTTTCCTCAGCATCTACTCAAAAGCAAAGAAAGCAGTGAAATAATGTTGAATAATTCTTTCCTTAACTTCCAAGAGAATACCTGCTATAAGAATGCAAGATAGCACATTACACATCATCAGAACAGTTGTACTTAAATAAGATACACAATTATTCAGAAATATTGATTTTTTAAAAAAGTGTGTTCATATAAATCAAAGTGTGCTCTTCAGTGAAGTGCTCAATCTAAAAAAGAGTGAGGAGAGTCAGGCCACTTGACTCTGGGGTACGGTGCCACACTGACCTTCTTTGCTTCCATGATAGGCTTCTCCTGAGTCCTCAAGGCAGGCAGGAGCATGTTCTTCAGGGAGATCCATGGGCAAGCAGCTGCACAGGGACAGCTGCTAATGCTGAGTGACATTTCATGGATTGAGTGGTGCTACCCTTAATACCACTGGCTATAGGAGGCACATAAAGCAGCTGTTAATATTCTCATTTCCAAGGAGAGAAGATTGAAGCCCAAAGACTACAAGTGCCTACTGGCTGGGTAACTGAGATTAGACCCAGAGATCCTTTGGCCCACATCGTCTCTAATTTTTCATTGCTGTCCTACTCAGTGTGGACAGGGCAGTAATAGCCAGATGGTTGATCTGGAATTACTGAAAACAATTTTAAGAGTGCTATGGTCTGAATATTTGTGCCCTCCCCATTCATATGTTGAAATCCTAAGCCACAAGGTGATATTGGGGGTGGGGTCCATGGGAAGTAATTCAGTCCTGAGAATGGCTCCCTCCCAGATTGGACTAGTCCCCTTATAAAAGAGACTCCAGAAAGCTGATTTCACCCCTTTCACCATGTAAAGACACAGGCAGAAGACCACCACTTATGAACCATGAAGCAGGCCCTCACCAGACAGCAGAATTCAATTATACCAGCACCTTGATGTCAGACTTCCATTCTCCAAACTGATAAATAAATTCCTGTTGTTTATAAGCCTCTCAGTTTATATTGTTTTTTAAAACATCCTAAACAGGCTAAGACACAGAAACTGCATTGCTTGCTAATTACCAGCCCTGGGGTACCTGTGGGATGTTGTTTTCCACCTGAATAGAGCCTTGGCAAGCTCCCCCATTTTATCTTCCAGGAGCTCAGGAACAGTGTTCAATTACCACATTACATATCAGGCCAGCATATTGCCTGAAACAGGAAGTGCTTCATAACATTTGTTGAATGAATGAATGAGCAAACGAATGAATGAAGGAAAACTTGGCTGGACCACAGAGAAAAGGCTTGTGCACTGAGTAAGGGATTTTTGACTTGATTCTTTGTTCAGTGAAGTTGAAAGAGGATGAACTGATTATATTTGTGTTCAGAAAGCCCCATGAGGAGGTGAGCAGAGGACAAATGTGAGTATGCACATATGTGTGTATGCATGAGTCAGCATATTGCAGGTGGGAGAAAGTGTGAGACCTTGTCACCCTGTGGGTGCGGCCCTGAGCCAGTGAGGGGAGGAAGGAGATGCATTTGGAGAGTGGAGCCCTCTGACTACAACGGGCTTCCTTTGGAGCCTCAGCAGAGGGCCCCTCTTGGCATTGCTGTGCTGTCAGGTGGTGGCTGGCTGCTGCTTGTTGTTGATTACAGATTGAAATGCTATACTTTGGTCCCATGCTGCCACACAGCACAGAAATCCAGTGTCACTCTAATGAGGTTTCCGTTTGAATGCTGGAAAGAAAAAAACCTTTTAATTAGATTGGTAGTAATTGAGCTCCCAAACCGCAGAAGCCTTTCTCTCAGGAGAGGAAGACACAAATGCAATTAAAAGAAGAAAAGGCACCTAAATGTGGAAACTTGCTAATTCTAAGTCCATTAAAAACAACAGCTGCTTAATAAGTTGAGGCAGCAGATTCATGTCCTGAAGAGCTTAAGGAATAGGAGACAGAACTGGAACTGAGCACATGTACAGTTTCAACATATGGCTCCTGGTGTGGAATACGGAGAACTGTTAGCTCAACAACTTTTTACCATGAAAATATATTGGCTTGTGTTGTTTTGGAAAAGGAAATGTCTTTCCTCTGTTACAGAACTGTCAATTTCTCCTAAGCATATCCCCTGTCCTGGGAACCCTCTGAGATATAGTCCACCGGGAGCAGTATCCTCTCTGTGGTATCTGCCCAACCCCACCCATCTCACCCTCAAAGGTACTCAGCAGGTGAGCAGCAGGGCACAAGGGCATGGATATGTCAGAGTGTCCCTCCCAACTTCTTACCTGTATACCACATTTTTATTTTAATAAGAAGCAGCATTCAGTTCTCATTTGCATCCCTGCCTGCGGACTACACCCTGGCAGATGCTAGATGCTTTCAATCATTGGGCCTGTTTTTGGTGACTTCCCATTAGTGAACCAGAACAAGTAATTCCTATTACAGGAACTTGAGGTCTCAGCTTCCAGGCAAGTCTTCACGCTAACATTAATAAATACTTTCCCTGGAGAGGGTGTTAGTTGCTAATATACGGAATCCTTTAGGTTGAAGTTGAGAGGATTCAATACTAAAACAACAACATTCTAGTATAACTATTGTATAAAAGTTGCTCAGTTGCCTCTTTGTGAATTGTTTTTTGCTAGACCCTGCTGGACTTGGCCAGTGATAAAGTACTGCTTGCATCCCAGTTGTAAAGGGCAAGTTTGACTAGACTCTTCTTTACATGGTATGCTAGTTCACTTTCCATCACTGTAATAATACTTGAAGTAATCAGCCTACAAAAAGAGGAGGTTTATTTTGGTCCATGGTTTTGGAAGTTTCTGTCTGTTATTGGTTGGCCTCTTCCTTTAGGACTGTAGCAAGACAGCTCATTGTGGCAGGAGCATGTGGCAGAGCAGACCTGCTCACGATCTGCCAGGAATTGAAAGAGAGGAAGAGGAAGGGGCTGGAGTCCCACTGTCTGCCCCCTTCAAGAGCAATCCCCTAATGACCTAAAGACTGCCTACTAGGCCCCATCTCTTTAAAAAATTTTTTTTTTTAGTTGTAGATGGACACAATAACTTTATTTTTTAAATTAAATTTGTTTACGTGGCGCTGAGAATCGAACCCAGTGCCTCACACATGCTAGGCAAACTCTCTACCTCTGAGCCACAACCCCAGTCCCTAGATCCCCACCTCTTAAAAGCTCTAGACCCTTCCAAAGCTCCAGGCCTTTGAGGAATACTTATGATCCAAACTGTAATAGATGCTTGGTGTTTGAACAACGTTGATACACTGTGCTGGGCTCAGTGGCTGATGCACAAACTTGATGCCTTGCTGGATCCCTATTCAGAAAGGTATCTTGGAAATGCAGAAAAACGGGTCCTGGAGTCAGACATATCCCAGTGTGAGTGTATTTTTTGTAAAGTTGCCTCACTTTCCTAACCCTTAGTTTACTCAGTTGTGTAGGATTTATTTTGCAGATGTATGGCAGGAGCCTGACATGTTGACTGGTCAGGTAGAGAATATTAGAAGACCCAAACCCACAGGGATGAGGCAGAGCTATAGGCTACAGCATTCTCAACATAGGGTGGGGCTGCTTGACATGGGGCCATGCTTTTTTGGGAGGGAAGCATTGAATATTTGTTTAAAAGTACATAAATTCTAGCAATAAAACTGCCTTTAAAAATTAAAATTTGCACCCAATTTTTAAAGTATGTAAATTATAAATAAGATAAATAGCAAAGTCCTTAGCAGACATCATTTCTGGATGGTAGGGCTGCCCAATTTTAATTTCCTTCTTTATACTCTGCCATCCTTTGTAAGTGCTCTATAATAAATGTGTATTACTTCAGAATGAATAGAAAAGCTTAACTCTGGGGAAATGCTGCTGGCATAGATTTGGAAGTGCTTGGTGCATTCTAATTTGCACATACAACAATGATCCCAATAGTCAAATTTCTACATGAATAATTGTATCATTCCTTCTTTTGTAAAGTACATAAGCTGTATTTATGCTGCTTTTTTTTCTTTTTTCTTCTTTCTTTTTTTTTTTCTTTTTTAGGATGAGAAGAACCAAGTTTTAACCACCAATATTTGGCTGCAAATGGTAAGTTAAGACAGTGGCATCCTTGCTTCTGTGTCTGCCTATTCATGCTTCTGGGATGCATGTGCTTGATCAGCAGGGAAGGCAGAGGTTCTGTGAGGAAAAGCCCAGGCTGTCACCCCTGACTCTACACCTGCCAGCAACGAATGCTGGAGGTGTCATGCTGCAGACTATAAATTTCTGGCTTAGAGAGTCCTTTAGGTTGGCATTGAATATTCAATACTGAAAAACAGCAGGGCTTGATGCGTGCTTCTATTGTACTACTGGGTGATCTGGGGACATTTCAAAACCACTTCAGGCAAGAAAAATAATAAGATGCAGGGCAGCATTTAGATGGTCCCAACCTGTGCTGTAGCCACTCCCTAGTGCTCTGCAGCACCTGCCTGTCTTCTGTACCCTCAAGAGATGCATGTTTGACTCAGTCTGAGAGTTTCTGTGCTATAAGTCTTCACATTTCATGCTGTAGTGACTTCTGCAAAAACCTCTAAAGACTATATAGGTTGAGCATCCCTAATCTAAAATCCATAGTCTGAAATGCTATGAAATCTGAAACATTTTGAACATGACATTCAAACTCTTTCAGATTTCGGACTTCAAGTTTTTAGATTTTTTCAGTTAGAGATCTTCAACCAGCAAAATCTACACAAATATACCAAAATTCAAAAAAACTTCAAAATCTGAAATAGTTCCCAAGTATTTTGGATAAGGGATACTCAATTTGTTTTCTATTCCTAGATTTTTAACTTGATATCTATGATGCTAATCTAAATTCAATTAATTACAGGTGATATCATGCCATCAAGTTGTAAATATTGAAATTCAAACATAAAACTGTTAGTCTTTATTTCACATGGAATCTTAATACCATAATAATGATAATAATTAACTCTGTGTCCATATCATTCCCTTAAAAAACAATACAAGCAAACCCTTCTTTTGCTGTTTAATGTTTTACATATCCTCTTTTTCTCCTTGCATCTGCATTTCTGTTATGCTTTTCATGCAGGGTTTTATAAATAATGCAAAATAATTTTGTATTTGAAAGACTTTTATTAATCACTATAACTCATTTTTTCTTAAATGTAAATGTTTACATATAAATTATTCCTTCAGACCATAAGTGTTTAAAAAGTTCTTCAGATTTGACTTAATATTGCTATTATTATTGGCACATTTTTATTGGTATAAATTTTAATACATAATATTCAATACTTTTTATATTGGAAATTCATGTCTGTGTCAAGATGGGGGTTTGTTTTAAATTAATTTATGTATCCACAGGTGATTCTCTTATTTCTAGACACAAGAGAACAGAACAATACAGTTGTCATCATCAGTTCTTTAACTTATTTTGTTAATAGATGCAGGAACATCTTGAGTTGGTAATGAAAGACTTTTTGTTAAAAAATATTATTCAATTCTTTGAACTTCTTCCAGATTTTATGCCCAAAATAACATTGTTTCCATCAAATGCATCAGTTGGCAACTTAATTAGTTTTTTCTTCATTTTTATTGAAAGCAAAAAATAAAAGGATTACCCCCTCACCTTTTAAATTATTTGTCACTCAGTTTTTTAAGGTAATTCATACACAGAGACAACTGCAGGCTAATCTTTGTTAGTTCTTAGTTCAGTCTCCCAAGATGAGTTAAGTGAAGAATGCCTTTCTTTGTAAAGTGGAGTGGGGAGGAGAAATAAAAGTGAGGGCCTATGGTATTCCCAGGTGAGTCTGTGGGAATGCCATGCAGAGCTGAGAGAGAGAAAACAGATCTGCTTAAATCCATTTGCTAAGTGTCCCAGAGGTGCACTAAGCTATGCATGAGACCTCTTGCAGAACCTGCCCATAATGAGTAGGGTGGAGTCTTTGGGAGTTTTCTCCTGCAGCATTTAAAGCAGTATGCTTCAGTAGGTACATCCCATCCCTTTTCTTGTGCCCACCTATTCTAGCTTCCCTCCTTTTCCCTGGGATGCATGATTTGTTCCACCCTGGAAGGCTAGCCCTGCCTCCAGTGGACATGTCCCATCCTCTGGCACCTGCTGAGAGCATCCCTTTAACAGTTGTCCCCACTACCTTTCTCTTCATTCACATTCATGCCTCTTTCCACAGTCATCCTTGTCTGGGTAGATGGCTGTCCCATTATCCATCTGCACAATGCAAAAACCTCAGTGTCACCTTTAACTCTTGTCTTTCAGATCTCACATCTGTTTCATTAGCAAATTCTGACATCTTAACATTTTAAACAGATCCAAGATCTAACCACTTCACATCTGGTCTAAACTGGCATCTTGTCTCATCTCCCGTATTGTGGAGTCTCCAGGCCAGTCTTCTGTGCAGTGCTTGCCTCCTCTAATGATGTCTGTTCTCAACATAGCAGCCTGTGTGATCCTTTAAGATACAATGAAGTATTAGTCACATGCCTCTCAGGCTCATCTCTCCAGGGTGTCCTGCCTCCCTGTGGAAATTAAGAGCTAAAGTGCCTTGAAGTCACCTTTGATTGCTCCCTGCTTAGACCATCCTTCCTTTCCCATCTTCTCTGTCTTCTTTCCTAGCAGTGTTTCCTGCCCTTTTGATGTAAGTAATGCATACGTTATCCAAATACATGTCCACCTCCAGGCCTTTGCATTTACTGCTCTCTCTGCCTGGAAGGTTCTTAAGAACCAGTTGATTTGCTTGTTTACTTCTTATTGGTCTCTTCCTAAACAACTGTTTCAGTATGTCTTCCCTGAGCTCCTGTGTATTGCCCCAAACACTCCCTGCTACTTCCAGCCTACTCTGTCCCCACTCTTTTGCAGCGCTAGGGGTTGAACCCCAGGACCTTCACATGCTAGGCTAGTGCTCTACCACCTATCTACATACCAGCCCCCGCTATATTCCCTTTACATTGCTTCAATTTTTCTTCCAAAGCACTTCTTACCATCATACATATTTTGTATTCACTTGTGTTTGTTCCTAACCTCCAAGTTCCTTGCCTTGCCTCCACTAGCATGTGTGCACCAGGAGAGCAGGGCTCTAGCTAGATTTGTTCACTGTTATGACCCCTAGCTCCTAGCCCACTGCCTTGCCAGAATGGCCTAAGATATTACAATACAACATAAAGCCAACACCTGCATAACATTGGGACACTTCAATATAAGGTAAAGCTCTGGCAACTTGGGAGATGATGCAGATGCTTTCCCTGGTCCCTCTAAGGAACAGAGCTGTTACTGATGTTTTTCTTACAAAATAAGTGCCATGGACAGCTCTCTCTCTGGTGCCCACCTATCTTAGCTCTAAGTCATTGGTCTTCAGCAGAGTATATGATAAGGCAATATTTTAAAGTGTATTGGTTTTCAGGAAAAAATATAACTGGATTATTACTTACTGTATTGAGTTCAGGTGCTCCATAAATAAAATCTTTGCTTTGGAGGATGTCACCAGAGATCTTAAATTTCTTTGAAGCCCAGCTTATTTCTAATTAATACTTGCATTTGCAGAACCATCTGTACCTTCATTTAAAAAAAATCTCCTTTACCTATTCAACTTACCTTTGGGAGCACCTAATATGTGGAAGATACTGAATGAGGCCATGTGAGGGCACCTAAAAATGTAAGACAGTTTCCACTCTCAGCCATTTACAATCAGGCTGTGTAATTAACACATTTAAGGAAAGGTTAACCACTAAGAGATGATAAATGTTTGAGGATATGGAAATGCTAATTACTCTGATTTAATCATTACACATTGTATACATGTGTTGAATTATCACACTCCACTCCATAAGTATGTGCAGTTATATGCCAATTAATTTTTTTTAAGTCAGAAGAAAGTAGAAAAGCTTGACATACCAAGACCAAGTGGTTTCTTAGAGATATTGCAGGGGACAGACTGATGGAAGGATGGAAGAAGTCACAGGTGGGAACAATCCTGTTTTATAGTAATGGGATACAGGTAAAGTCCCAAATTCCTCTAAATAGGAAGATCTGGGAGCACTAGCATTTCATTATTAATTGATACTTCTTTTCAGGTGCCTGCCATATTGAAAGCCAATTCCCTTATGGCAAGTGCACTTATAAAGCTGAATAATGACATTAATTTGGAATGGTGATGCAGAAACTGTGAAAGTACTCCAACTAAATTTTTAGGGCATCCCAAGAATCTTGGGTTTAAAACAACTCTTAACAGTTCCAAGATTCAATCCTGTGCCTCTGTGTCCCCGGCTCCTGCTTGGTGCTTCAGTCTAGAAGCCCTGGTGCTCTTATGTGTCACACCATGGACTTGGGAGATTTGGGCAAGAGATCCTCAACCAAGGGCAAGCTTGGAAGCTTCCCCAAGACCATTTCTAAATGGTCCTTGTTCTTGGGTTTCATCATGAGTGATCAGCCTGGCGTAACCCAGCCTGAGTAGTGGACATGTACAGGAACCAAAGCTAGATATTGAAGGCAGAAAGGGCAGAGTACCTGGAAAAGTAGTAATGTGGGCAGGAGGTAAACAGATTCAAGGAAAAGGCTCTGAGCCATGGATTTTTATTTTCCACAGTTTTATGTTGCTGAATTCCTGTTCTGAAAATCTGAATCCACGTAACTTTTTCTCTAGGGTATTTAAACTCTAGGTTAGTTTACTGCAAATGATAGTTTTCCTATACATGCAAAATGGAAGAGGCAGAAGAATAAAAAAATAATTAAATTCTCTTTTACCTAAAGTTTGTTGATTTTATTATCCTTTCTCCCAGTTGTCCTTGATTTTTTTTCTGAATTTCAGATTATTCGGATAACCTTAGGAATATGAAGTTGCTGATCTCTCTTTTTACTTCTTCATATTCCTAGGAGGAAGCAGTTGGTATGTGGTCTCTGTAGCTGTTTTATCACTTTGGGAGGTCTAACAGACCTAATCTGATTTAATGTATGAGAAGAAATGACAGCAGCCATTTCAGTATCTAAAGAGACATATGAGCCATTAAACTCTGTCTTCTTTTGATATCTTGCTCATTCTTCTCTTTAGATTTCCCAGCCTTCTTTTGTTTATTCTCTATTTTTAACCTCCTAATTCTAATTATGGTACTAATTGCATTCAATCATAGAATGTTAGATTGTAAACCAAATTATTTCTAAAATGTTTACCTTTTTATTTTTTGCATTTATTTTCTCTAACACATCGAAACGCAGCACATCAGGGTCATAGTTTAGCCAGCCAGTGACCTGCTTAGGACCTTGATTGCATGCAGAGGATTGGGGTGGGGTGATTAAATCATTATATCTCACTGGGAAAGCAGTTTCAGAGGCAAGAGATAGAAAGAGGCTCACTTTCCTTCTTTGCAATCAAAGTAGTCGATTGGAAGGGTTGTCAAAAATATGATTGGATGGTGTTTTCTGACTCCAAATATGTGGTATCTTTTTCAACAGCAACAACCAACTGGATGTTGAACAATTTAATTTAGTTCTGACACTATCTACCTTGAATTAGCGTCAGAACCCACAAGCTTGAGAGCTCAGTCCCACAAGACTGCCTCCACTTCAGACACTTGCTGCAAGTGGGGTGCCCAGGACACCTGTACTTCCACCTGCCTGACTGTACATTCAGGTGTTTCTACAACCCTCCATCACTTTAGATTCAACATTCTTCTAGAACAGCTTACAGTTTTGGGGTGAATATTTAAGTTTACTGGTTTATTCTGAAGGATGTATCTCAGGAACACACAAATGGAAGAGACATAGGGCAAAGGATGGGGAGGGGTGAGGAGCTTGGACCGCTCTGAGTGCGCCATCCCCCATGCATCCCTGTGTCCATAGCTCTGAATCAGAAGTCCTCTGAACCTTGCTGTTATAACCCAATTTTGTTTTATAACCCAGTCTCCAGCCCACCACCCCTTCCTGGAGTTGGGATGAGAAGAAATTGAAAGTTCCCACCTTTTAATAATATGATTGGTCTTTCTGGTGACCAGCCCCCATCATGAAGCTACCTAAGGCCTAAACCTAAATCACTTCATTAGCATAAACTCAGGTGTGGTCCAGAGGACCTCTTTCACAAAAGACTCCTAGCACCTAGGAAATTGTAAGGATTGGGAAAATCAAAATATTTCTTATTCTACTAAAAGATATATTTTTTAAAGGAAAGAAAATTTCCCTCCCCCCCTCCATTTCCATGCTGGTCTGTATGCACACACACACACACACCAAAAAGTCTCCTGTGACCTCAAGGTAGGTCTAATAGGGCCCAGGTGTCAGAATCATGGAAGAATCTAGACTCCTGTTGTGCCTTTTAGATCAACAGCTCCTTGTTTGCTGCATATCCCATTTATAATCCCACACCCTCTTCTCTTAAAGACTCAATGAGAAGAAATCCCAGAGGGAGAGAAGGAATAGAATATTCTATTGTATGGGAAGATCAGGGAGTATTGCCATCTCTAGGTTCATTGATGCTGCTTTCCAGGTGCCACCACATGGAAAGGGTGCCAAGGGTTGTCTACAGAGATGTTGCTCTGTGCTTCGCCCCTTAGGGATCTAACATTTAATTGGAAGCAAATGTTTTGAGAGGATAAACAACATATATCTGAAACCAGACTGTTTACAGGCCTTATTCTATGTCCTTTCATAGGAAACCCATGGAAGGCAGCAGAAGGTTCCTGCTCCAGTTCCCAGCATTATGTTGGTCCTCATTCTTCTACATCTTTGGCCAGAGCTCAGTTATTATAGTTCAAGCATCCTCTAGGATTTTATATAATGGAGGAGTCTCTTTCTGTCTTTTTTTTTTATCATTTATCACTTGACTACTAGAATTTTTACTTGCTGCTGCACACATCATCTCATTTCATTCTTGCCACACTATGAGTTGCCACTCAGAAAGTGTGATTCACCTATTTAAGCTCACACAGCAACACTGTACCAGAACCTTGGCACGGACCAGGTCTGTTTGATTCCAAAACTCCCTGCAGCTCCTCCTTTCTTTCTGTGGGCCAGACTGGCTTTGGAAGTAAGGGAGAGCAACATGAGCAGTTGGTCAGCACCTTTAGAGACAGCATACAGTCCATGCTTTCGTGGGGGCTGTCTTGTCGGTATACAGATTGAGTTAGAAGAACCAGCTCTGAGACAGTGCAGAGATCACTTTGCTTGAGATCATGTAACGCAATTGAGTCCTGACCCAGTGACTGCTTCCAAAGATACAGTACTCTGAGACTTAGTCTCTTGATCATGCTGACCTCCTTGGATTGTGGTGAACACGGGCATGCATGTGATGCTGTGCTGCCACCTGGTAAGGAACCTGTGGGATATACACAGCTGGGTGTGCACATGCAGGAGGAGGTGTGGAGTGTTGGGGAGGGAGCATGCAGCCTGGCCTGGTGCCTTTAGATAGGTCTAAGCTTGATTGACCAAGCAGTTTCTTTCCCTGTCTTCCTTCCATCTTCTGTCCATTGTTTTAGCACATGGAAGAGTCCAGTGTGTTGCATTCCACGACTAAACACTTACGGTCACTCCAGGTGAACTGGGCTGGCACGAAATAATCATACAGAGTGATACCTTTGTATTTGGGTCCTGCGACGGCTTCTCTGACCTTAGGGGTCTGTGGAAAGAGAGAGAGAGGAACATGTGCTGAACCCTTTTATTGGGAAGAAGCCATTCAAATGAGGCAAGGGGTAGGATTACAAAGGAATAGGTGAGTGTAGCTCACCTCCCATGGATGATGCCCATACCCGAAGACCTGCCTTGCTATCTGAACTGGGACAATGCCCAAGTCACCACTAAATGTAGTGATTGGTCAGAGCCTAGTGATTCAAGACTGGAAGGTGTGGTCATTCAGAGTGGCTTCCCACACCTGTGCTTGCCTATAACTTCTGCTAACCTTTCCGAGCAATTCCTGGATTCCTAGGGCCCTGATTAGCATTACTAATAGTTGCCATAATTGGCTTTATAATAATCAGTGACCAATCCAGAGATACATCCCAGGGTGAGATATAAAGAAAACATAGAAATTGGTATGGAAGAGCTTTGTGCCCAGAGCAGGGAGAGAAATAAAGAGGAGCACAGGGCCAAGGGTCCTGAGAAAGATCAGACTGCAGCAAACACCTTTGGTGGCACCCAGATGTTCCTGACAAACAACTTGAACAAGACCAGCCCTTCCTCAGTGTTCTCCTCCCATACCCTCTCCAATAGCCCTTGTCTTATTAGAGACCATAGCAGGGTATTTCTCAGTCCTAAATACCCCTGATGAGGCTTCCCAATGATATTTGTTAACATATTCTCATTCTCTGAGGTCCCTGACTGTAAAATGATATTATTTACCTTGGTATCTTCTCCTGTCTGACTTCAGATTGTTCCAACTCTCAGATAACCTTTGCAGATATACCTGCCCTCCCCAGAGTTTGGTTAGATGTCTGGGACATGGCCTTGGGCCCCTGTTGGCAGTGTCAATAGTTCTAAACCCACCATGCCTCATCTATAATTCCTGAATTTCAGCAGTTCTGAAAATTCATTTCTCCCTCTTCCCTTGATATTTTTGTAACCTTGCATCAAATTCATTTGGTCTGAAATGAAATTGAAATTGATGTGCAATTGAAGCATTTATTTATCTCTCAGTGTAAATATGTAAGTAAGTTTCAGAGCAAAAATAACAGTGTTTGATTATGGGACATCTGCCTTGGTTCCAGCTGGAGGTGTTGTATAGCGTACCTTTCTAAATATTGGAAAGTCTTTTCTAGAACATGGGTGGTCCCAGGGGAAATGAAAACAGAATGGGGCCTGATTACGATACAGTTGTAGTATCTGCTGGGTCCACACCTGCCATCCTTGAGATGCCATGGTGGGTAGAGTGCTGGTTTCATGACACTGGTGGGGAGCTAGGGTTCCACCTCTATGGTCCCAATAGAATTTGGCCATAGGAATGGCAGGTTAGCACCTGGTCCTGGGATGGAGAACCCCAGGCAAGAGCCTTCCTCTGTTTGTGCAGTAGACACTCAGGAATCTAAATTAAGTCCTGGACCTGAGTTTGTGCATCTATAAATACTTTCACATTCCTCACCTGTGTCCTTCTATCCTGACAGTGTCCCACTGTCCAGGCTCAGTGTTTGCATTGGTAGGTCCTGGTGTTAGAAGCATGTCGTTGTAACTGAAGCAATCCAAATCTAAAAATATGCCCTTAGAATTTCCGAGAGTCTCCCATGCATTTGCACAGTACTGTTTTCATGGAAATAAATGGTGTATATTTCCACAACCTGATTTTTATTCCAGTTGAAATAAATAAATTTTTTTTTTCAAAATGTCCTTAGAATGAAAACTTGAAAAGCAGAAGAGTTATTCATTTGGCTAGAAGGAACCCATCACTGTGGGAGAGAAGGCTCGAGGGCATGCAGTGGGTTGGAATTAGCTTTAATGTTACCATCTGAATGTGGTCATGGTGACAGCAGAAACTTAAATGTGATTTTTATGCTATTCATGATCATTTTGGAAGGATTTATTTAATTCCCAGTTGCCTAATATTGTATAGACAGCAACTCAGTTTGTGTAAATATAAATGACTGGAACTCTTTTTCACTTTGAATATACCTAATAATCTCTTACAAGAAATATAAGTAGGTCAGGAAGCAAAGTGCTGCTAATGTCATTGTCTGTGTGCCAGTCTTGGACAGATCACTATTTACAATGGAATATGTCAGAATATCCAGGCGTGAAGACTGTTCGTTTTCCAGATGGCCAGATTTGGAAACCAGACATTCTTCTCTATAACAGGTAAGAACACTGGACAAAAGGAAAAGTGATTTTTTGCTTGCATATATGTGGCGATCAAGCATATTTGAATATTTTATAGAAATGCTGGATATGCTATCTATAATTGGAACCATTGCTCCTCATGAAGCTTTGCAAGTGACCAGGACTTTGAGAAGCAGCTCTGTCCCCCCCTGCTGGTATTTTCTGTGTTTACATGCAAGTTCAGGTTTTCCCACTTGTTGTCCAAAGTCACCTTAGGGGTCATGCATTATAGATGCATAACACCTTTTCTCTGCATATTTGGGTATGAAGCATTCATGTGTAAGAGTACATTTGCTCTCTGAATGGCAGCGGTTGCCATCAACAGCAGAAGGTATGTGCCTATGGGATGCCCAGGCGGAGTCATCTTCATTTGCATTGGGAGAGCTCTGTTGCAAAGGTGGCTAAGTTAATAAAGACTCTCGCCTTTAGCTGGTCAGAGAAACAAGCAGCCCATGTTGCCCACTTGACATAAGTAAAGTATAATAATATTCTACTAGTTTTTCTCCTGAGGGCAAGAAACAAAGGATTCGTCAATAAGTCAAGGCAGTTTGTTATGGAGAGCAGATGACTAAAGAGCAAGAATCTAGGCAAGAAAAATTTCTAGGAGTAGTAAAATTATTTGTTAAACTACTTAGCCAAATAAAGATATCTAGACTATCCCTTCTATTTTATACATGATGACCATCTTAAGATAAAATAAATTTTCTAATGAGGCAGACCTCTTTGGTTCCATTTGGAGGGAGAAAGGAGTCTGGACTTTTTAGGATTCAGAGAATGGTGTGACCATCTATCACTGTCCTCCATGGTCACTTAGTGAGCCCCCTTGAGCCAGCTAATAGGTTCATCCTATATTGCTCCTTCCAGAAGCCTGAACAATTCTATTTCTTATGGACTTTTAATTCTTTCTGTTTTTGCTGCGGGGGTCTTATTTCCCTTGAATCATTGGACCTGTTTTTAGAAGAATATCTCCTCAGTTGCTGGCATTTTCTACTGCTTAAATAAAGTTCAAGACAGTAATGGGAAAGGCAATGGGAACTTTCTGGGATACTGCTAGGCAATGTTCTTCACCTAAGTGATGACTGCAAAGATGCTCATTAAAAAACACCCATAATCTCTATGTACTCTACTTAAATATATTTAATATTTTAGAGGTAGGAAAAAAACAGTTTGGACAACTGAGCTTTGAAAACTGTCCAACGTCAAAGTATATAGTCCCTTTTTGAGGGGATGAAGCATGTGAACTTTTATGCTGAACTTTGGGTCATCTCTTTCTTAGGGTCTGTATGAGTTTGCTAGGGCTCCTGTAACAAGAGTACCACAGACTAGATGGCTTAAAAAAACAGACATTTGTTTGCACACAGTTCCAGAGACCAGAAGTCTAAGATCAAGGAGTAGGCAGGATTACTCTCTTACAAAAAATTTAAAACTATTTTAAAGTAACTATAGATTCATAGTAAGTTTCAAATATGTGTACAGGGAGGCCCTGTGCACCCTACACCCCACCTTCACCCATGTTGGCGTCTTACTTTAGTATAGCACAATGCCAAAACCAGAGAATTGACATTGGCACAATTCACAGAGCTTGTTCAGATTTCATTTGTTATTTATTTGGGTGGTGTATTTGGGTGGGGGGAATCCATGAAATTTTATCATGTGTATCTTTGTGTAGTCACAATTGTGATACAGAACTTACCATTATCATAAGGCTCCTTCGTGGTACCTCTTGATAGCCCCCCTGCTACCCCCAACCCATGCCCAATCAGAGTTGGTTTCTTCTGATCCACTCTCTGCAGGTTACAACTGTCCATCTTCTCCCTGTGTCTACACATGGTCCTTCCTCTGTGCTTGTCTATGTCCTAATCTTTTCTTCCTATAACGACATCAATCAGATTGGACAGTGACTACCCTAACAACCTCAATTGTTTTTAATTACCTCTTTAAAGGCCCTATCTACAAATATAAGTCACATTTTGAGGTACTGGGGTTTAGAATTCAACATACGAATTTTGGAGGTAGCAATTCAGATAGTAACAGGCACTATGGCCGAC